>NC_072008.2:158570000-158725000 GCF_028885655.2 Pongo abelii | reverse complement strand
CTTAATGTCCATCAGAATGGATTAAAAAGCTGTAGCATAGTCACGCAATGAAATACTATACAGCAATGACAATTATATTACACTCAACAACATGGATGAGGTACAGCCACAATGCTGAGCAAAAGCCAAATACATAAGTGTATATAGAGTCTGATTCTATTTATACTATATACACAAACAGGCAAAACTAATATGTGCTGTTAAAAGTCTTTAATATTTTATCCATCATTGCCATTGGTTGTATTTCCAAATTCCTGACAGATTAAGCAATGGGATTCAGGAACAAGAAGTTGGAATTCCTAGGTATTTTATAAATTCAATGTTATTCTTAGAACACTTTCAAACTTCTTAATGCTCTTTATTCATAATCACGGATATCTAACTTTTAATAAATAAAAATATTAATAGTAACTTTAGAAGTATTGATAAAGAGTGGTAATATATGGTAAGATTACTCAGACACTGGAAAATGATAGCAAACTGATAGTATTTGAATAACAACATTTAAATTTCTTAATAAAGTAAACAGCACTACACAGAATCACTCATCAAAATTGCCAGTTTAAGGATTTATTTTGCTTCTTAAACTTGTTACGTATTAGAAGAACACTCTCAGGGTTTGTGTATAGTATACTATGCATATAGTATATAGTGCTTTATGCATTTACAATACTGCGTGTGTAGTATACTATACATATAAAATACTATGTGTATAGTATGCTTATGCATATAGACTTACTGATATTAAATTTTCAAGAATTACCATCAGCAGCACAGAGGGCCATTAACACACTTATAATAAGCAAAATCAACTGATCAGGTTGTGACCACTTTGATCCTATGTACTTCTGTCCTGACACCAGAGAATTTCAAAACTTTTAACTCAGTGTGACAGTGTTTCCTGCTCTTGGTTTTGACTTAACATCAATAGATTCCTTCAAACTAGTAAAGTCTCTATGTCTATTGTTAAGCTTTAATTCTTACAAGATCATTATAATACCTTTTTCTGGTTTTTGCTCATTTCTCAAGTATTTTTCTCTGGATTTGATATTCAGAAAAATATCTGTCTTTCTCAACACAATGTCAGGAAGGAGTTTCCACATAGAAGCACTACTCAGGATAGTGGTTACCCTTGATGAGGGTTGTTATTGGAAAGGGAAGCAAATGATACTCCTGGGGGCTGATTATCTGGAATGTAACTTCGGTGTTCATAAAAGAGATCTGGATTGGAGCTTTAATTTAGGTATCATCCACATAGATGATGTTTAAAGCCATACAGCTAGATGAGATCACTATGGAAATGACTATATACAGAGAAGAGAAGAGAATCAAGGAAGGACTTTTTCTTTAGACATGATAGCATTTAGAAGCTAGAAAGAAGAGAATAATTTAATAAATGTGAAGGCGAAGACAGGTGACGTATGAGAAAACCTAAAGGGAACGTGTTGTCCTGGAGGCCAAATAAAGTACATCAAGAAGGAGAGTGATTTAAATTATTAAGTTCCTAAGTGGGCAGTTAAAATTAATCTTAGAAAACCTCTAGTGAGGAAGCAATTCTGGAATGACAGAGTTAGAACTTCTTAAAACCCACTCCTCCATAAAAGCAATGAGAGTTTTCAAACGTTGTCAAAATAAACTTTCTCCAAACTCCGGAAATTAACAAAAGTCTCCTAACGCTCTGAAGAGCGTTATTCAAGAAAAATGATTAGTTCTCAGTACGACCAGGGAGCCCTATTCCCATCCTCTTCTTTCCTCCTCTGTAGAAGCCTTGAAGATTTTGTCATGATGAAAAAGTCAATCCATCAGAAAAAAGTGTAACAATTATAAAGAAATACACACTTAAACACAAAGTCCCAAAATACATGAAGCAACACTGATAAAACTGAAGGGAAAAATAAGACAATTCAACAGTAATAATTAGAGATTTCAATATTCCACTTTCAAGACATGGATAGAACATCTAGGCAGATCAACAAAGAAACACAGATTTGAACAATTCTATAAACCACACAGATTTGAACAGTTCTATAAACCAACTAGACATAACCAACATCTATAGAGCGTTCCACCAAACAACGTAAGACTGTACATTATTCTCAAGTGCACATGGAACATTTTCTGAAGTAGATCATATATTAGGTTATGCAATAAGACTCAATAAATTTAAAAGTATTGAAACCATACAAAGTACATTTTCTTACCCAAAATTAGAAATCAGTAACAAAAGGAAGTTCCCAAAATTTACAAATATGTTGAGATCGAACAACACATTCCCCTCCTAAATAGACAATGATCCAAATAAAAAATCACAAAGGGAATTAGAAAATATTTTGAAACAGATGAAAATGATGACATAACATACCAAAACTTATGGGATGCATCAGCTTAAAGCAGTGCTTAGAAGGAAATTTATAACTGTAAAATCTATATTTAAAAGAGAAATCTAAAATCAATAACCTGAATTTCCACCTTAAGAGACTAGAAAAAGAAGACCAAACTAAATCCAAAGCAAGCAGAAGGAAAAAATAATAAATATTAAAGTAAAAATAAATAAAATAAAGAATTTTAAAAATTAAAGAAAAAAAGTAAAAGTTATTTGAAAAGATCAGCAAAACTGATAAACCTTTCACCAGACAGACGAAGCAAATAAAAGAATAGAATCACATTACTAAAATCCTGAAAGAAGGCACGTCATACTTGCCTTACAGAAATAAGCAGGATTTTATGGGAATACTATGAGCAACTGTACACCAACAAATTAGATAACCTAGATGAAATGAAAGAAAGTCATAGAAATATACAAACTGATGGAACTGACTGAAGGAGAAATAGAAGTTTTCATTGATCTTATACTAAGTAAAT
Source organism: Pongo abelii (assembly GCF_028885655.2). Classification (NCBI taxonomy): domain Eukaryota; kingdom Metazoa; phylum Chordata; class Mammalia; order Primates; family Hominidae; genus Pongo; species Pongo abelii. The sequence goes on along the minus strand of NC_072008.2, from coordinate 158,722,138 downwards.
AGGTTACATTAGTAATCTAATAACTTCTCATAAAGAAAAGCCCAGGCTTAGATCTAAGGCTTCACCATTGAATTGTACAAAACATTTGAAGAAGACTTGATACCAATCAATACCAGGTTTTCACAAATAATTCTTCCAAAATATAGAAGGGGAAAGAACATTTCTTAATTCATTCTATGAGTCCAGTGTTACCCTGATATCAAAACCAAAGGCAACTAAAAAATACAACTATAGACAAGTATTTCTTATAGACAAGTATTTCTTATGAGTATAGACACAAAAATCTTCAATGAAACTCTAGCAACGGATTCAAGCAACTTATAAAATGGATTATACATCATTTTTAAGTGAGATTTTTCCCAGGAATACAAAGTTGGCTCAGCAACTAAAAACCATTCAACATAATATGACATTAAAAAAATGGACAAAAACCACACGATCATCTCAATACATGAGGAAACATATATACTCTACACTAGAAATCCAAAATTTTCTTAATTTGCCAGTAACTAGTGGCTATAACTTGTCCTGTCATTGGGAATAATAAAAGTTTTGATAATTGCAATTATTTGATTAAGTTATAAACAAATATAGTACCTGTTTCCATTTGCTTTTATATATATGCCAGCCTCAGGCTGTAGCTTTCAGATTCATCAGAACGCCTAAATTTTTTAAAAATTATTTTTGTTTTAATTGACAAATAAGTGTGTATACTTTTTGGGTACAATTAGATGTTTCAATAAATATATATATTGTGCAATGATCAAATCAGGGTATTTAACATTTCCGTTATCTTTTAAATATCTACCGTGTATTTGTGATGAGAACATTCAAAGTCCTCTCTTCTGGCTATTTTGAAATATATCATACAATATTTTAAAAATATAATCAGTCTTCTGCACAACAGCACACCAGAACTTATTCCTTCTATCCCACTGTACCTTGTACCCATTAATCAATCTCCCTCCATTAACCAAGCTCTCTCCAGGCCCTCTCTCTTCTCCTTCCCCAGACTCAGGTAACCGCCATTCTACTCTCTACTTTTATGATATATCTATTTTAGATTATGTATATGAATGATACAATGCAATATTTGTCTTTCTGAGCCTTGCTCACTTCATTTAACATAATGTCCTGCAATTTTATCCACATTGCCACAAATAATAGGATTTCATTCTCTTTTTATGGCTGAATAGCATTCCATTGTGTGTGTGTGTGTGTGTTTATATATTATATAACATTTTCTTATTCATTCATTCATTGATGGACACTTGGATTGATTCCATGTCTTGGCTGTTTTGAACAGTGCTAAAATAATAATTGAAGTATAGATATCTCTTGAACATATTCACTTTATTTATTTTGGGTGTATACCCAGTAGTGGAATTGCTGGATATTATGGTAATTCGGTTTTTAATTTTTTGAGGAAACTCCACACTTTTTTTCATAGTGGCAGTACCAATTTGCATTCTCACCAACAGTGTATAGGAAAGAGTTCCCCTTTCTTCTCATCTTTTCCGGCACTTGTTCTCTTTTGTCTTTTTGATAATAGTCATTCTAACCAGGGTGAGGTGATATCTAATTGTGGTTTTGATTTGCATCTCTGTAATGATTAGCGATATTGGGCATTTTTTATATACCTGGAGGCCTTTTGTATATCTTCTTTTGAGAGATGTCTATTAAGGTCTTTTGCCCATTTTTAAAATCAGATTTTTTTATATTAAGTTGTTTGAGTTCCTTAGATATACTGGATATTAACCCCTTATCAGATGTATACTTTGAAAATATTTTTCCCATTCTGTGTATTTTCTGTTCACTCTGTTGATTGTTTCACTTACTCTACAGAAGATTTTTAGTTTGATAAAATTCCATATCTCTACTTTGCTTTTAATGCCTGTGCTTTTGGATTGTTATCTAAAAGATCCTTGCCCAGACGACTAATGGCATGGAGAATTTCCCCTACATTTTCTTCTAGTAATTTTATAGCATTGGGTTTTACATTTAAGTCATTAACCCATTTTGATTCAGTTTTTTATAGTGAGAGATAAGGGTTTAGTCTCATTCTTGTACACGTGGACATGCAGTTTTCTCAGCACCATGTTGAAGAGACAAGTGGGATTCATCCCAGGTATGCAAAAATGGTTGAAAACATACAAATGAATAAATGTGATACATGACATCAACAAAATGAAGGACAAAAAACACACTGTCATTTCAATAGATGAAGAAAATAATATTCAACACCTCTTCCTGATGACAGCTCTTAACTAATTAGGTATAGAAAAAGAATGTACCTCAACACAATAAAGGCCATATATGACAAACCTACAGCAAACATCATACTGAATGGAAAAGGCTGAAAGCTCTTTTCTAAGGTATGAAACTGTGAAACACGGCAAGGATACCCAGTCTCACCACTTCTTGCAACTAGTGGTGAGAAGTCCTAGAGGTACTAGAAGTCCTAGCCAGAGCAATTAGGCAAGAGAAAGAAATAAAAGGCAGCCAAATTGGAAAGGAGGAAGTCAAATTGTCCCTGTTTGCAGATGACATAATCATATAAAAATATATATATATATCCATACACACATACATATATGTGTGTATATATATATGTGTGTGTGTGTATACATATATCCCTAAAGAACTAAACAAAAATTTGTTAGAATTAATGAAGAAAATAAGCAACATGGAAGGATACAAAATCCACATACAAAAGTCAGTACCATTTCTATATGCCAATAATGAACTATTTGAAAAAAGAAAGTGATTCCATTTACAATAGCTACAAAACAATAAAATTCCTAGGAATAAATTTAACCAAGGAGGTAAAAGATCTCCACAATGAAAACTATAAACATTGATTAGAAAAATAGAAGAAGACACAAATAAATAGACGTCTTTTGTTCATGGATTGGAAGAACTGATATTGTTAAAATGTTCATGCTACCTAAAGCAATCTACACATTCAATATGATTGCTATCAAAACACCAATGACACGCTTCCTGAAATAGAAAAAAACACTCTAAAATTCATATGAAACCACAAAAGACCCCAAATCTCCAAAACCATACTGAGCAAAATGAATAAAGCTGGGGACATCACACTACCTGACTTCAAAATATACCACGAAGCTATAGTAACCAAAACAGCATGGTAGTGGCATAAAAATTGACACATAGAACAATGGAATATAAAAAGACACATGCAATTGTATGTTTATCACAGCATTATTCACAATAGCAAAGTCATGGAATCAACCTAAATGTCCATCAGTGGATGACTAGATAAAGAAAATTGCTATATATATATTTACAAACACATACACAGACACCATGGAATACTACTCAGCCATAAAAAGGATGAAATCATGTGTCTGCTGCACCACAGATGGAACTAGAGGCCACTATCCTAAGTGATATAGCTCATAAACTCAAATACCGCATATTCTCACTTATAAGTGGGAGCCAAATAATGGATACACATGGATACAGAGAGTAGAATAATACACACTGGAGATTCCAAAAGATGAGGGTATGAGGGGGTGAAGACTGAAAAAATACCTGTAGGGTGCAATGTTTAGTATTTGGGCAATGGGTACACTAAAAGCTCAGACTTGTCCACTACACAATATATCAGTTTAACAAAACTGCACTTGTACTCTCCAAATCTATAAAAATAAAAAAAAAAAAGGAATAGAGAACACAGAAATAAACCTACATATTTACAGCCAACTGATTTTTGACAAAAGCACCAAAATACACATTAAGGGAAGGACAGTCTCTTCAACATATGGTGCTGGGAAATCTGGAGAATCCTTGGATTTTTACCATGTCCAAACCAAACTTAAGTTCTTTTCACTAAAACTCTTTGTGATCTCTATCTTGGTTTAGATCCTGTATTCTGGTTACCTACCTCCTCAACCTTATATCATATCCCTTTCCCCGTTACATTGGCCTTCTGCCAGTTCCTAGAACTCTTTACCATGTAGAAGACTTTGCATTTGCTGGTTTGGGGGGGTTGGGGAGGTTTAGTTGTTTTGTTATTATTTTGGCCTGAAATGTTTTCCATCAAGCTCTTGCATGACTGACTCCTTCTCATTTCTTAATGTTTTAGATTAGAAACCACCCTCAGAGAGATCTTCTCTTATCACTGTATCTAATGACGCCCTTCCTCACCCTGTAACTCTATTTTCTTCACAGCATGCATCACTGTTACTATATTATTTATTTACTTGTTTATTGTCTGTCTTTTCTCACTAGACTGTAAGCTCAATGAGGTGATGGGGCCTCAGATGTTTTATGACCGCTGTATCTTCACTATCTAATATGATGCCTTGATATTTGTTGAACGGGTAACTGATTAAATCAATTAATCAAGCAAGTGGTTTCTGACAATATTTCAAAAGAAATGCTTTCTCATTTGTGCTAACATGGCAAGATTGTTTGTTACTTCCTTTTTTCCTGGGGTCTGTTACATACCAAGGCTCAGATAACAGAAGGAGGCATTTTGCTAAGCAACTAAAGACAAAGAGATGCTTTTGCCATTATAGCTCATATGAAATATATTTAGGGGCCCATTCAGCGAGCGCAAGAGTTCTAATTGTCAGGTACATATCCTTTCTTCAGGAACCAGTCCCTCCACCCTACCCCAGCTCCTCCATGAAAACAGAATGATTGGAATTGAGATGAGGGGGCAGTTTTATAGGAGAGAAGCTGAGGAATTAAAGGAGCCCAAATCCATGGAAGAAGGAAAGCAGAAGGAGGTCTAACTGGGAAGAATTCTGCTCCCCAGTGGGTGAATAAATTCCATCATTATCCATGTACTTGGAAAAGCTACAATGTTAGGATCATGTAGAATCTTTTTAAAATGTCATTTTTCCTTTCTTAACCACCATGAAAGTCAAAAATTATAATCATTTCTACTTCTGAAATCGCTCAGTCCCACTCAGTTCAACCCACTGTCTAGTATATTATGCCTATGGGTCACTGACACCAAAAGGCATTGTGATGACCTTTTAAATACTGTCTTGGCTTCAGTTTCACTCTTTTCCACCAGCCATCCTTACGGCAGCTAGGGTGATCCTTCCCAAGCTTATATCTGCTCATGTCATCTCTCTCCTTTAGGCATGTCCACAACTCGTTGTGTGTACACACATGTATGTACACACATGTGCATATTCCAACAGAGGTTCCCACTTGCCCATTAGAAGTTTCTTCTGGGGACTATATAATAAAAACAAGAAATCCAGGACTGCAAAAACCCTTAGCTCTTAGGGTAGGCAATTTGGATTTTTTTTTTTTTTTTTGAGACAAAAGCCTTGCTCTATTGCCTGGGCTGGAGTGCAGTGGTTCAATCACAGCTCACTGTAGCCTTGAACTCCTGGGCTTAATTGATTCTCCTGCCTCAGCCTCCTGAGCAGCTGGGGCTACAGGCATGTGCCACCATGCCCAGCTAATTTTTAATTTTTTTTTGCAGAGACGGTTTCTTTCTGTGTTGCCCAGGCTGTTCTCAAACTCTTGGCCCCATGCAATCCTCCTGCATTGGCCTTCCAAGGTGCTGGGATTACAACATAAGCCACTGCACCCAGACTAATTGGATATTTTATGCTATTTATTAAGCTTCCTTCCGGTCTGTGACTCCAGTGATACTATTAATTCCTTTACTGCTCCATGTGCTCACATACTTTTTGCCTTGGCTATGTTGTTCTTTTGCTAGGAATGTCCTTCTTTCACCTACTAAAGGTGGCCTCATCTTCTGAGTATCATTTACTTTAAGAATCCTTCTGTAACACCCCACTCTGAGCAGGAGTAATAGTGCTCACCTCTGGTTTTACTTAACACTTGTGTTTATTTCACTAGTGTGCATATTCCTATATTCCAAATTGCACTACAGCCGTTGTGCTTTCTCTGTCTCCCCGAGTAAATTGTGGGCTTCCTGATGTGATGGTGGCTACTGTGCCTTCACAAACTTTGTTTACCAGTACAGGTCAGGCTCCAAGCAGACACTCAATCGAGTAGTTTTCAACTTGTTTTTGTTTTTATTATTTTTTTTAATTCACATCTTCTTCTTCCACTTATTCATGTCTTTCCTGCTTTGCCCTCTATCTTGTGAGAAGAGGGTATTTTTTTCTCCTCAAATCCCTCTGTTACCATATATTATTGCCAAAGAAATTAAATCGTTGCTTTTTGCATAAAGTAAGTTGCTACTCTGGAGAAGTGAATTTTCTGAGATACTGATAGCTACACAATTTATTGTCACATCTGCGTTAGGGTCTGCTTGGATTTTCAGGGTGAGTATTCAGGGTTGTCTGTGCCAGGTACTCAGCTTAAGTTAAGAGATCCAGCAAGAAATTCCTTTTCTTTTTTAGGGGTGGAAACAAAATCTTCCATTGCTTACTCTTTCCCTGAACGAACCTATTCTAGTTTTTACACTGTCAAAATCTTGGGTAGATTGGATAGAACATGGCACTATCTTTAAACAAAAAGTGTTACAACCATCTGAATAGCAAAGGTAAGAAGACCTATACAGATGGTTCCCTGCTTAGGAGTAGGGGTACCCCAAGCATATGTACTAAAGATAAAAGACTCTAGGGAAAAATGAGAGCACAAGGGTCTTGTGAAATCACATTTCACTGATCGTATTATGACTGCCTCATATAATATCAGTATACATTTTAGGTAAGGGTATGAGAAGGGTTCTGAGAAGATTTTCCTTTCTTCTTGGTGATAATAGTTTAAAGGTCCACAAATCAAGCTGAGAGCCCTGGATATCCTATAAGTAGAAGAGGATGCTTTGTTTTTAAGGTGGAATCATAAGGAATCATAGCCATCTGTAGGAGAAAGTCTCTAGACCATAGGTTGTAAATTGGGAACTTCAGGTGTGACTTGTTTGATCCATACACTGTTTACAACTTTTAAAATTATTTGCTAAGATTTTAAATTTGGGAGATGTCACATAAAATTCCACATTTGCTTATTATCTCACAAAATCAGAAGACTGACAACACACTGGGCTGAAATCCTACATGGCTTCAATCAGTCGAGGCCAAATAGTGACTATCCCTTGTACATGAGGATATGCTTTCCCTTTCCTCATAACCTCCATCACTTTCACTTTGCTCCCTGAAAAGGGAGTCTAATATCAATTGCCAGTAATCATCTCACTTGCACTTTTGTTTTACTTACAAGAGAATTAAGAGCTCCCAGTAGAAATGAGGAAAATGAAAGCGTTCTTGTACCATATCTATCAATTTTTTTAAAAAAATTAAGACATGCTGAGATGGCTATATTTTAAACAAGATGGGAGAGTTTACATTTTCTTATAGAAATAAAGGATATTTTCACATCTTTAAGCACACAAAGTATGCTTTTGTTGAAAACATAAAACTTCATATATCAAAATTATGCTATTCATTACAAAAAACTATGATTTATGTATAGAAAAAATGCACAATGAAAATATTAATTAAAAAACATTGAAAGTTAAGTTTTGTGCTTCAATGCATACACTAAATGTTATTGCTAGAAAATGTGGTTATGCTTTCAGCAACAAACCTTTATAGGCATCAAAATATTTCATAGATACCAAACTTGTAAAAAAAAGTCTATTAATTGCATGAGAAATTATGTATCCAACTAGAAATATTGTTGTTGTTGTGTTGAAGAAATGACTGAGACTATATACAAGGCAAATTATGTGGAAAAGTTAAACTTCCTGTGATATTTTCCTTTGCAGCTTATGAGAGCACAGATATAAAAAATACCATAGAGTTATGAATATTTGTTCATGATGTCAATGAGAATTTTGATGTGATTGGAGAAATTTTTAGCATGTTACTCATTACAAACAAAGCAGGAAATGACTTATTTAGGTGTATTGAAAAAGTTTTAAAAAGTGTAATGTAAGCAGATCACAACTAGTACCCATGAATAGCTGTTAATGTCAGACTTGTGAAATGTATATCCAATGTTGCAAAGTTTTGCAGGGACCCAGCATTTATATTTGTTTATTGGCAGATTCACCAGAAATTATTTGCTTTGTGGTAAAAGGTTTAAATAGAGTATATTAGGGGTATAGTAGTTGCCACCATGAGCTGGAGGAACCCCTCTTCCCCTCTGGCTTGAACAACAGGCAGCTCAAAACTTGAAGGAAAAGGGTATACAGTATGCGGTCAGCTTCCCTTTATGAGCCTGGGTGCCTGAGTTAGGGCAAGGACTCACCCCAGATATAAAATCCACGGTGGAAAGAGTTAATCATGTCAGGGAAGGAATCAACTCATTTCTTTAATATACTGACTAAAATTAAATAACCCCACCTCATTTCTGACCATTTCCCTTACTGACACCCCTGTTAATCTATACAAATTCTGTACTTGACATTGGAATTCTAAATACAAGCCTTGACATTAATGCTAATGCAAAAGAAAAGGTGTCAGGTATCTTGTTTGCATATCAAAATGATAATAAGTTATGAAGGAAAATTAATTATTGTAATTTTAATGTGGAATTTTTCTTTTTTAACTTAAAATATCACTAGTTCGAATTTTTGCTTTCTCTGATATGCTCACCTCATAATTAATTAAATTTGTACTACTTTTCTGCCAGTTTATTTTTCTTACAATTAGCCTGATTTACTTATTCAAGGTACCTCTGTGTTAGTCTGTTTTGCTTTGCTGTGAAGGAATACCTGAAGCTAGGTAAATTATACAGAAAAGAGTTTTATTTGGTGCATGGTTATGGGGGGCTGTACAAGAAGCATGGAGCCAGCATCTGCATTTTGTAAGGACCTCAGGAAGCTTTTATTCATGGTGAAAGGCAAAGCAAGCCAGCGTGTCACATAAAAAGAGGGAGCAAAAGAGAGAAGGCGGTGCAAGGCTCATTTAAAACAATCAGATAGCCTGTGAACTAATAGAGCAAGAATTCACTCATTACTGGAGGGGGGTGGCAGCAAGCCATTTGTGAGGGATCTGCCTCCATGACTCAAACACCTCCCACTGGGCCCCACTTCCAACACTGGGGTTCGCATTTTAACATAAGAATTGGAGGGGTCAAATATCCAAATTATGTCAACCTCTATGGCTCCTGTAGGCATTTGAGTCTATGGCATCTACATGAGATAATATTTTAGCCATTCCTCCCCCTGCCCCTACTGTCTACTCTCCAACAGAAGAAAAAGTTTATTGGCAGTCTAGAAGATAGTCATTGAAGTATGAGAACACTTTGGGTTCATTTCTATGTACACAGCATATACTACAGTAGCTATTCAATGAGAGTTTATTGGATGGATGGAAGGATGGATGGATGGATGGATGGATGGATGGATGGATGGATGGACGGACGGGCGGACGGATGGACGGGCGGACGGGCGGACGGACGGATGGACGGACGGACGGAAGGATGGATGGATGGATGGATGGACAGATGGATGTACTTCAGTTGAAGACAGACCACATACCCAGAACTCTTTGAAGATGGAAGTTTTATTTCAATCTCATTTGAGTTTAGTATCAAGGGTAATCATTCTCTATTTCCTTCAACTTCTCTTTATTGACCCTTCTCTGCCTTAGATGCCTATACAACAGCTGAAGTGGTTTATTCTTGGACTCTCGGAAAGAACAAATCTGTGGAAGTGGCACAGGATGGTTCTCGCTTGAACCAGTATGACCTGCTGGGCCATGTTGTTGGGACAGAGATAATCCGGTCTAGTACAGGTATTTAACTTATTTTATTTAACAAACATCTCTGTAACCTGTACCACATGCCAGTCACTGTTCTAAGTGCTTATAACTTATTTAATCTTCAAAACAATGTTGTGACAAAGATAGTATTATCATGAGAAAACTGAGGTATATAAAAGTTCAGTAATTTGCTCCTTGTCACAGTTATGCAATGGCAAAACGAAAATGAACACTTGTCAGATTGGCTCCCAGGACTATCCTCTTAACCACAATTGCCTGCTGCCTCTTGGAGAGTGGTGCAGAAGGTGAAGGGCATTACGGCTAGAGTATGAGAAGAGAAAGCAGATGGAGGCCATGGTGGGCGAAGAGCTGAGCTTTGTTCCTAAAGATTTCATTAAAAGAATTGCTTAACTCAGCCTCTGCTGAGGTGGCACATTAACTAATCCCAGAAAAGGTCAAGCACACAGCCAGGATGTCCAGGGAGTAGCCATGGAATTATTTTCTTAAGTGGATCACGTAACTCAGAAAAAAGCTTGGTTGGCAGAACCTGCTAGGTTTTATCAATGGCTAACTCTTGGATATTGACAAATGAAACTAGAGTTTTGTTCTGTGGCCTTAAGTCTGTCCATTTGGAAATGGCCCCTGAGCAGTTCAAGGGGCCTGAGGAACGATATACATATTCTGGATCTCAACTAACCTTAGAATGTTCGTCAAAATGGAGTATATGCTTGGGCCCACATATCACATGATGTTTTTTTGCTATGAAATGATAGAAGCTTTCAACTTTAATTTTCAAGCAACATTTGTCTCTGGGAATCCACAATTATACATGTCCTTTCATCTCATTATCTAGACATACACTGTTCCCTCTTGTGATATCACAGTCTGTCATCTCCTCTGCCCCCTGTTTTCCCTCCACTTCAGAATCAGGGGAGGGTGCCTAAACAAATCAACATTTGAAATGGAATTGAAGGACAAACAGGATTTAGAGATCTAGAATTAGTGTGGGGAAAGGCTATTCTTGACAAAGGCAATACTGAGATGTCAAAAGTCCAGAAGTATGAGAGAGCATGGCCTGTTAGGGAAGCTGAAAGCTGTTCAGAGTAAGATGCAGAAGAGATAGGGAGTGCAGGGCTGCAGAGGTGGGTGGGCTGTTCCATGGGGTCCTGGGGTCATGTATGGCAGGCCTCCGGCTGGACCAGTCCAAGTGGCACAGGCAGGCAAGGTGTGGCTGGCCCCAATCTGAAGAATTCCCTCCTTCCAGTGGTTGAGCATTGCTACTGGGGTCAAGTGCCTGGCTTTGATAGAAGCAGTAGAGGTGTCTGGCGGTGGGAGTGTCTGGGCCACCTGGGCCCTGTCTCTGTGTCCCAGGAGCACTCCTGGCCATCGTGCATTGGCTTACTTGGGCCACTGCATGGCCAGAGCTCAGAGCCCTGGGAGTGTGGGCAGAGCCAGACAGGGACCCGTCCCTGGCTCACTCTGCTGAAGGTGAAGCAGGGGCATTGACATACTTTTCCTGCACTGGCTGCACAGGTACTGCCCGCCTTTAGGGCCCTGATCCCGGGACTATGCAAGCAAGGAGGGAGAGGAGCATTTGTAGGTTTCACACACCCTCCTGTCCCCTCACGTCTCCACTGGACCCCTTACATGTGTGAGCAGAGAAGCCGGCCTCCTGCTTCCAGAGGTGCCACCACCAATGCCACTGCCTGGTTCCCCCTGCTTCCCCACCCCAACTTAAGGGAAAAGAGGAAGGAGGCCCCAGGAGGAGGCCGAGGCTGCAGCATCACGTAGCCCAAAGTGGTGCACTGCACAGCTGGGCCCTAGAGGCTGAAGGCCCGCCCTTGCTGCTGCAGGGATTTCTTCTTCAGAGTGAGCAAGCAAGAGAAGTCCCTGTATCTGTTCACTCCGCTCACCTCCCCGTCTGTCCTGGGCACTGCCCACCTGGCATCAACTCTTGAGACCAATCCTTGGCTGCCCAATCAGACCCCACTCCCACTTCATTTTGGTAAACCATGGTTGGTCTCATCTTTAGCACACAGAAGATACACGTTCATAACAGGAAAATTAGAAATACATGGAGGAGCAAATGTTGGAAATTAAAATACTTTTTGTTTCCACTTTCTAGAAATATCTTAGAAGATTTTGGTACATTAACTGATTATTTTACATTCAGTATTTAAGACGGTTCCCTTTGCATTTTCTGTATAAATATGTTTTTATATAAATGGGGCCATAGTATTGATACTGTTTTATAAGCTGCTTTTTATTTAATTTTATATTATAAATGTGTTTTCATGTCACTAAATGCACATAATCCAAGTAAAATGTACACAAGATTTAGTAAAATATGTTAGCAATTAGAATGAACACACCACACATTTATTATTACTTGTTTTGGTTACTTAAAAAAAAAGTGAAAAGCCTTCCTGTCAGGCCAGAGTGTAGTTGACAATGTTTATAATCCCTGTTGTCACTAGGAAGTGTAGCATTTCATTGTGAAACTCAGTAAAATAGTATCTTTTTTGGTAATGTCTTCATATAGATGGATCACAATCTATTTAAACAATCATCCACTATTATTTTCTGTGTTTTAATGCTATAAACAACACTGTAAAGACCCTTCTTTTCCCTATAGCATTTTGCTCCTGTTTAAGTATCCACCTAAGATACAGACAGGATATTGAGATTGCTATTTCAGAAAGTAGACACATTAAAAAAAATTGATACATATTGACAAACTGCTGTTCTGAAAGGTTAAACAATTCACACTCCTATTATCAGTGATGAGTATGCCAGTTTCCCCTCACCCTTGCCAACACAGGTATCATGGGTTGAATTGTGTCCCCTGAAAAGATATGTTTAAGTCCTAACCCCCAGTACTGCAAAATTGACCTTATTTGGAAACAGGGTCACTGCAGATGTAATTAGTTAAGATGAGGTCATACTGCAGTGGAGTGGGCCCTAATCCAATATGACTGGTGTCCTTATAAAAAGGGGAAATTTGGACATAGAGACACACACACACACGTGCGTGCACATGGAGAACACCATGTGAATATGAAGGCAGGGATTGGGGTGATGCTTCTATAAGTTGAGAAACACCAAAGATTGTGAGAAAACAACTTGAAACTAGGAAGGGGCAAGGAAGGATTTCCCTACAATTTTCAGAGGGAGTGTAGCTCTGCTGACACCTCAATATGAGACTTCCAGCCTCCAGAACTGTGAAAGAATACATTTGTTTTGTTTTAACCCATCCAGGGTGTAGTACTTTGTTATGGTAACCCTAGGAAAATAATGCAACAAGATATTGTCATTCTTGTTTTCTTACTGTTCATCAAAGTCATATATGGGTATAGTGGTAGAATTAATAATGATCAATTTTTGAGCATGTAATATGTGCAAAGCATTTCCCTGAGGGCATGTATTAACTCACTTAACCCTTGAACAACAGTTTGAGGTGGGTGGTGGTATTATCTGAGGTTTATAGATAAGGAAATCGAGGCTCAGACAGATTAAATAATTTTCTCAGGGTCACACAGTTGGTAAGTGGTAGAGCAAGATTTGGAAACAAGGCAGAAAACTTGCTCCAGAGTCTATAAACATAATAACTACATGGATCACTCCCTTTTTACTTTGCATCTAGAAGGAAGGGTGTAAGGAAAGAAGGAAGGCAGGAAGAAAGGCAGGGAGGGAGGGAAGGAGGAAAGAAAAGAAAATTAAAAAATCAAATAACAGAAAGGTATATACTGAAAAGGAGCAGTTCCCATTTTAACCACTTATGTTTTACTTCTGATGGTTCCCTCCATAGTTCTAAATAATGTGCTTATACTGCTATTTTTCACCTTTAGAGATGAAATATTGATTGCCTACTCTAAGGTATATGAGTGCTTATCTCACTTCCATTGCCCCTACCTCTCCTTTCCTCCAAGTATTGATAGCTGGATCAAATAGTTAGCTATATTTATTGATCTATCAACCCTTCTGTCCTCATATCTTCACCTTCTTTCTTCCAACTTCTGCCAGCTAAAAGTTTGCTTTCACTGTAAAAACAGATTAAAATATACACTTAGTTCTTGTGGAAGGGAGAATAGTGGCCCCCCAAAGATGTCCACATTCTATTCCGTAGAACCTGTGAACATGTTAGGTTACATGGAAACGGGGGATTAAGGTGCCTAATCAGCTGATTTCAAAATAGATTATTCTGGATTATTCAAGTGGGCATAATGTAACCATGAGAGTCCTTATAAAGGAGAGGCAGGAAGACCAGAGTCAAAAAGAAAATGAGTAGAAGATATTTTACAGCTGGCTGGAAAGATGACAAATGGGGCCACAAGCCCAGAAATGTGGACTACCCAGAGAAGCCAAAAAGGTGAGAAAACCTATTCTTCCCTGGAGTCACCAGAAGTGAAGGCAGCCCCACCTACATCCTGATTTTAGCACAGTGAGACCCATTTTAGACTTCTGACCTTCAGAAGTGTAAGAGTATAAATTTGTGCTGTTTTAAGCCAACAAGTGTGGGGTAATTTGATAAAGTACCAATAAACAGAAAACTAATACCATTATATACCCCTAATTAAGCTTTCAATACTTTCTCTATAGATTGATTTAAAAAGCTCAAAACCAGCAAGGGACATTTGTATTACTATGACTGTATGAATACTGTCTTTTGTTGGGATTGCATTTCTTGTTTAAGGGCTTACCACCCACTTAAATTTCCCTAGTTTTCTGTAGAAACACCCTTCAGAGTATTTTAGATAAAGGCACTCAGGTTATCTTTCTTTTGACTGGGAGAGTAAACATACTGATACAGTCATTGTGCCTATGGAAGTAGGGCTTGGAACTTTTCCAAGTTCAGATCTGCAGGAAATGTCCCTATTTTCCATTCCCATTCTTGAGACCCTCTCCCTTTGTCCCTGCAGCCTCCAGGTCTGTGTCCTCTCTGGGTGTTGCCAGCAGGGACCTCCCTTGTAAGCTGAGCTCCCTCTGCTGCTTCTCATCTACACTGAGGCCTGCTTTCTCCATCAGCACTTTCTGAATTCCAAAATTCTCTTGAGCTCTTTCATTCATTCTTTCCTGTTGTTTTCCTTCTTATGGGTTTATTCTATTTTACTGTCTTCACTGGCACTTGATGAAGTCTTAAGAGAAAGAGGAGGTAAATGTTGCTGCTCAGTCTGCTATATGAATTGGACATCTTTCCAACATTTTACCTACATTTTTTAGGAACTGAGTTATTTCCATTCTTAAAATTTACATCTCAAATATAATCTGGAGTTTTATTTTTGGTTTGCACTATGAGGTAACCAAATGTACCAGTATCCACGAATGAATAATCGAGTGTTTCCTCATTGATATGAGATGCTTCTTTTATCATATACTAAATTCACATGTGTGCACATACATACACATACAAACGCATAAGTGTGTGTCTATATTTATTATTCTTTTTCATTGTTGTCTCTCTATTCTGTATATGTATCACATTATTTTAATTATCGTAGATACATGTTTTCAAACTGTGTATATATACACACACACACATAATCTTTCTAGGAAGATACACAAGAGGCTGTTAATTGTAGTTACCTAAAGGAAGGAGATGTGAAATGGGTAATTTGGGGCAGATGTGGGAGGGAGACATTTTGCTGCACATACTTTTATACCTATTGATTTAGGAACCATATAAATATTATTACCTTACATATATATGTATTGTTTTTATTGTGACCATAAATTATGGGCATTCCTTTATAAATTCTTCATACACTCTTCCATGTAAGGTCTAGAATATGAATGGAAATCCGGGCCAGAGAAAGGACCCACAATCCGTGGATGTTCTGATTGGTATGGCTGGCTTTCTCTCCAGATGCTGTCAGTCCTCAGTATGAACTAGCTTCCTGCAGAGGCCGTCTGCTCTCTGCTCCAGATTCAAACATGTATTAAATAAATGAATGAAATTCCTCAAAGTCTGTGGCTAGTTGTTCACACCATCCCCTATTTTCCCTAATTTGGCGAATTATTACATTAATTTTCTAAAAGGATTGTTTGGATGTATGATCCTTATATATCCATCTTTCCTAGAAATTTGATCATTTGTTAGAATGACAGTTTTATTATTATTGTCATTGTATATATTATTTTTTTAGATGTGTAGCATAGGTAAGTAAAGATAATGCATAAAACAGGACATAAAGAAAAATCAGAGAGATGGAGATAAAAAGAAAACAGGAGGCAAGATAAAGAACAAGGAGTAGAGATAGAAAGAGGGAAAAATATCCAAGACAGATTTAAGAAAATATATCCACTTACTTTTTTTTATGATGAGTTAATTTGCCAAGCTAAAAAAGCCTCTTATGTGTTTCAAAACCTTAGAAACTAGCTAAGTTGTGAATGTGTTTTACATTCCATTATCAAATATTTCATATTTAACACAGATGGAGTTTAATAGGCTGAAGTGCAAAGGCAGGAGAAAATTCCCCCAAATCACTTAAAGGGTCATCCTTCATAATAAGAAAGACAGAGAGGCGCAGCAATAGGGGCAAGGAGGGAGAGAATCTAACAAATCCACTTCAGGAAAATATAGTCAGTTACGTAAAGCATTATTTAGCTAAACTGTTCTGCATTTCTGATACATAGATAACAACTAATTTATGAATACATATGCATTGTATGTTTTATATTGTACCCTTGAATATCTCATATACAACACACACAACACAGATGGTACATAATGAGCTTAATAAGCTGGTACAAAAGGGTGGAGTTGGGATGGAGGGAACTGTGAAAATCTTCCAATTTGGTTAAAGTTTCAGTTCTCTCTTTGGCAGAGAAGAAGATATGTAGAGATGGAAAATATCAGAGTTGTGTTTAAGAAACCTGATTAAGTTAATTGACATAATAAATTAATTTGCTAAGCTTTCTAAAAGTCCACTTGTAAGTTCCACCCATAGAAATGATCTAAGCTGTGAATACTTGTGAATATACAAAAGTGTCTTTCCATTGTCCCTTTGACAGTTTCACACTGGACCCAGATAGTCTCCAATACAAGGACAGAAACCAGGGAAATCTTCGCAACCTAGGTGTCAGTTCTTACTAAAGAGAATTCCTTTCACCTCTTCAGAAGACAGACAACAAGACAGAATGAGAAAGAAAGAAGTATAGAAAAGGAGAGGATTGAGGAAAATCAATGTGTTCAACCATTTTGAGTCAGTTATTCAAAACAAATGGTTAATTTGATAATCTTTTGAAAAGTCCATTTGCTTTGCCTTTTAGATCCACAGAATGTAATTAATTTATGAATATTTATTACATCTTTTATATATTAAATATTTCACATGATCAGAGATAGGATTAATAGGTAGCGTTTGGAAATGTGAGATGGGAAAGAGGGAGAATTGTGTAAGGTAATCAAAGTCCAACTCTCATGAAAAACAAATCCCCAATGCCTTCTCAGTGGAGAGAGAGTGAAGCAAAGGGAAAGGACAGAAAGAAGTAGAGATGCACACAGACAGAAGATAAAACAAAGAAAGAAAAGGATTGAAAAAAAGAAGCAGAGAGAAAGAAAAGAGATGGGAACTCCAAAGTTGTAATTTTTAATTTGCCAAATTAAAAATAAGCCAACTTGTATTTTTTGTGTTCACATAAACAAGCTAAGATGTGAATACATATTCAATATGGGTTGTATATTGAGCCTTGGATGACCAGATGGTGCTTCCTAGGTTTAGGTACAAGGGAGTGGGTAGAGTAGAAAAGAGGGAAATTGCCTCATTTGGGAATCCTGCCAAAACCAAATGTGGGTGGAGGAAGAGAGGTGCAAAATAAGAAGCTCTGATAAGAGTGCTATTAGAGCAATGCAAGGGTCTTTGGGGACTATTTTGGAGAATCTGGCTTTTACTCTTTGAGAGATGATAAACCATTGGATAGTCTTGAACAGAAGACAGACAAGATCTGACTTACGTTTTAATAAGATAATTTCTGGCAGCTGTACTATGAATGCATTGAAGAGGAGTCAAGGACAGAACAAGGAGAGCAGTCAGAAAGCTATTATAGTACTCCAGGTGAGACATGATGGTGGCTTACACCAGGGTGCTAGCTAGTAGATGTGGTGAGAAGTGGTCAAATTATGGAAATATTTTGGAGAAAGAACTGGAAGAGTCGGTTGATTGATTTGGTGTGTGTTATGTGTGTGTGTGTAAATGTGTGAGACAGGAGGGAGGGAGGGAAGGAGAGCAAGTTAGAGAGAGAGCAACAGAACACGGTGGGGTTGAGGAGTCAGTGGAAAGTCTCTTGGGGGAGCCATTTTGAATAGGTGTTGGGGATGGGGAAAGTGAAGACCAAAATCTTGATTTTCATGTTAAGTCAAGATGCCTATTAGATCCCCAAGTAGTGATGTCTAATATATAAATCTTAGAGTTGAGTAGAGAATCTTAAGGCTCCTGTAATAAAGTACCACAAACTGTGCAACTTAACAGAAATGTGTCTCGCTCGCAGTTAAGGCTAGAAGTCTCAAATCAAAGCATCAAGAAGGTTAGTTCTTTCTAGAGATTCTGAGAGGGAAAATCTATCCCTTGCCTCTCCCTAGTTTCTGGTGGTGGCTGTAACCTTTGGCATTCCTTGGCTTGCAGCTGCACCACTCCAATCTCTGTTTTTTTTGTTTTTTTTTTTTTTTGAGACGGAGTCTCGCTCTGTTGCCCAGGCTGGAGTGCAGTGGCGCGATCTTGGCTCACTGCCAGCTCCGCCTCCCGGGTTCACGCCATTCTCCTGCCTCAGCCTCCCTAGTAGCTGGGACTACAGGTGCCCGCCACCACACCTGGCTAATATTTTGTATTTTTAGTAGAGATGGGGTTTCACCGTGTTAGCCAGGATGGTCTCGATCTCCTGACCTTGTAATCTGCCCGCCTTGGCCTCCCAAAGTGCTGGGATTACAGGCTTGAGCCACTGCGCCCAGCCCCCTGCCTGCTTTTTACGTATCCTTCTCCCTGTGTGTCTGTGTTTTCACATGGTGCTGTCTTCTAAGGACACTAGTCATGTTGGATGAGGGGCCCACCCTACTCCAGTCCGGCATGACCTCATCTTAACTAACTACATCTGCAATAACACTATTTCCAAACAAGGCCACGGTCTGAGGTAACAGGAGCTAAGGCTTCAGCATATCTTTTTGAGGGACACAATTCAACCCATAACAAGTAGGAAGCCCAGGTAGAAGTTATACATTGGGGAGTTATTAGAGTTTAAGGTATTAAAGACACAGGCTGGATGAGAATTGCTGGTGTCTGAGTGAGACACAAAAAAGAAGTGCAAGTACAGAGCTTTGACATCCTCCAGTGTTTAGAAATTAAAAGAAACAGCAAAGGAGACTTTGGAGGAATGGTCTGTGAAGTAGGAGAGAAACCAGAAAAGCATCATGGCCTAGAGGGTCTGTGAAGAGAGTGATTACAAGAGGGAAGAAGGATCAACTGCATAAAATGCTGCTGACAAATCCAGTAAGAGGGAGAATTGACGAATACATTTAGCAACATGGGGTAATTATTAGTACCTATCTCACAGAACTGTTAGGAGGATATAAAGTTAACAATCCACAAACACTCAGAAAATATTTTGGCACACAGTGAAAGTGCAGTAAGTGCTCACTCTTATTTTAGGAGTGGGATAATGTAGGTCAGTTCACATTCTGCTATGTGAACTTTTGGGTCTAACCAAGTAAGTACATTAGAACAGCAGAGCATAATGGTTAAAAAGCATAAACTGTGGAAAACCTACCTGGGCTTGACTTTGGGCTTTACTAATTACTAGCTGTGTAACCTTATGCAGGTTGCTCCATGTCTCCTTGCCTCAGTTTCTTGAGCTATAAAAATGAGGATAACAATAGTACCTACCTCATAGGGTTCCTGTGAAGATTAAATATTTTATAATGTTAAAGTGCTAAATGAGTGCCTATCACATAGCAAGTGCTGTAGAAGAGATTTTTATTTTATTATTATTTAAATGAGAACATTAATTTACTTGAATGAACTGTATCAAAATTGTTCTGAGCAAGCTGTATTGGCACACTGATAGCATTGTTTTTTCACACACAAAAAACACACTATTTTGTGATTATTAAAGGGCTCTGGTTACATGAACTTGGGAGATGCTGGAATATTGAATATAAGATTAAAGAGCTTTGTGAATTGAATTGGGGCCCAACTTGATTTAGCAATGTTTATGTAGCTACATACTGCCTAATTTTACTCTCTCTTTAGGAGAATATGTCGTCATGACAACCCACTTCCATCTCAAGCGAAAAATTGGCTACTTTGTGATCCAGACCTACTTGCCATGTATCATGACTGTCATTCTGTCACAAGTGTCGTTCTGGCTCAACAGAGAGTCTGTTCCTGCCCGTACAGTCTTTGGTGAGTGATAATTTATGGAGCGTAAGGGAAAGTCTTATCATGCAGAGTCGCAGTGGAGGTGAGAAAGGTGGAAGAATGACTCCTGGAGAGAATGGGAGAAATGCCTGTGCCTAGCAGGAGTAACTGAATCATCAGACCATGGGGTTTTAGACGACTGAGTTCTTAAGGAGGAAGTTAGAATAAGAAGACTGTTGGACCAGTAAGATACTGAAATGCTTCCCATTTCAGTCCTGCTTGCCCCAAAAGCTGGAGAGGGAATTATCCTTTAGTGAAAAAGAGAGGAATTTAGTGCATAGAGTGGAGAAGTGAAAGGGTTAGAAACCAAGCTGTCTGAACAGAGTATTGGATCGGGGGCTTTGTTAAGATCTGCTTTTTTTGTATGAGTGTTTGACTTTGTGGCTTCTCCTCTAGCCTTTTTGAAAGTATGAATTATCTGATATTGTGTAAAGGCCACACAAAGTTTAAAGGATTTCTTAATAGTACCCACAATCAAAGGCATTTTCTTCATCATGAGTATACTGATGTCTAGGAATACATTTGCATATCATTAGCACTTTTTCCTCACAGACTTAAAACATATAAAACATTTCCTGCCTATTTTTCCCACTGTCGGAGATAAATATTAATTTTTTCAGCTACTAAACTGCCTCCATGGCAATGATACCTTTGAGGCATATACTTGAGTGTACTTGGTATCCACACAGAAGGTGTTTCTACCAATATCCTGAAGTTTTACTGGGTAGTGAAATAAAAAGTAAATTATATTTTGGAAGAAGTAGCATTGTAGGTCAGGTATTGTAGGAGATAGCAGTGGAGAAAGAGAAAGAGTGACCTGTAAAGTAGGAAAAAGAAAGAATAATCAAAAGGATGTGATATCATGGAACTCAAGTGAGGAAAGTATTTCAAGAAGCAGAGAATACTCATGTGGGTTGAATTGTACTGAGTTTACATGAGATGCAGACAGAAACTGTCTGTTGGGTATTGTGATATACTTGGCTGTTAGGGATCTTGAAAAGAACAGTTCTAGTGAATTGGAGGGAGCAGAAGCTGTATGAGAGTGGGTTAAATATGCTCACTTTGGGAAATGTAACAAACTAGATACCCTGAAAAAGCTTCCTTTATAAAATCCTAGAAAAGCTAGATAAAACATAGAAACCATTCTTTTTCATTTTTCCTTCCTTCCTTCCTTCCTTCCTTCCTTCCTTCCTTTCTTTTTTTGAGATGGAGTTTCACTCTTGTTACCCAGGCTGGAGTGCAATAGAGAGTTCTCGGCTCACTGCAACCCCCCGCCTCTCAGGTTCAAGCGATTCTCCTGCCTCAGCCTCCCGAGTAGCTGGGATTACAGGCGCCTGCCACCAAGCCTGGCTATTTTTTTTTTTTTTTTTTGGCATTTTTAGTACAGACAGGGTTTCAACATGTTGGCCAGGCTGGTCTCCAACTCCTGACTTCATATGATCCGCCCACCTCAGCCTCCCAAAGTGCTGGGATTACAGATATGAGCCACAGAACCCGGCCAAAACCATTCTTTTAAGCTAGTGTCTTAACATGAGCTTAAAAGAAATTAAAGGAAATACACAGGGGCCCAAAAGAAAGAAGAAACTGAAAATTGAGTGTTAATCACATTAACTGTACTGTTATGGCAGGAAGAAAAGCAGATGGACTCCTGGTCTTGGTAAACAAGAGTTTGACTTTTTAAAGAAAGGCATTTACAACCAAGATTGTGGTAGGCAGAATAATGGTCCCCGAAGACACCCATATTCTAGTCCCTGGAACTTGGGAGTGTGACCTACACAGCAAAAATAACTTTATAGTTGTGATTAAATAAAAGATCTTGAGATGGAGAGATTATTCTGAATTATCTGGAATGGAGCCTAAATGCAATCACAGTAGCCTTATAAGAATCAGGCAGAAGGAGATTTGACTGTGGAGGAGAAAGCAATGTGATGACAGGAGGAAAGATTTGAACATGCTCTGCTGTTGGATCTGAAGAAAGAGGAAGGGGATGATGAGTGAAGGAATCCGTCATACAGCTCTAGAAG
Source organism: Pongo abelii (assembly GCF_028885655.2). NCBI lineage: Eukaryota > Metazoa > Chordata > Mammalia > Primates > Hominidae > Pongo > Pongo abelii. The sequence goes on along the minus strand of NC_072008.2, from coordinate 158,700,031 downwards.
CTGAAAAAGGTAATAGATTATTCCTTTAGAGCCTCCAGAGGGAGTGCAATCCTGCTGACCCCTTGACACTGGACCAGTGAAACTAATTTCAGCCTTCTAGCATCAAGAATTGTAAGAAGGCATTTAGTTGTTTTAAGCAACTAAATTTTTGATAATTTGTTACATAAACCAAAGGAAATTAATACAAGGACACTTCCCATAAATTCAATATCATTGAAGAGTTACACTTGCAATGCAAGGGAGTACTAGAAAAATACACTTACCAGTGCAGAGAGACAATAAAGAAGCATGTTTCTTTTGGCCTGGGCTTTTTGTGTGAAATATGAGATTCCCTGATAATTCATTTGCTAATTCAAACTTGGCCTCACATTAATTTAGAATTTATATTTACATTAATTGCATTGATGTGAGAACCTGCATGTTAAAATGTTTACATAAAAAGTGATTGCAGAATTGTTTATGTAAGAAAAAAAGCAAGAATAGCCAATATATCCTTCTAAAAAAGAACAAAGTAGAGAGACCGGGAGTGGCAGCTCATGCCTGTAATCCCAGCACTTTCAGAGGCTGAAGTGGGAGTACTGCTTGAGTCTAGGAGTTCAAGACCAGCCTGGGCAACATAGGGAGACCTCGTCTTAAATTTTTTCTTTTTAATTAGCCAGATGTGGTGGCACATCCCTGTGGTCCCAGATACTTGGGAGGCTGAGGTGAGAGGATTGCTTGGGCCTGGGAGGTTGAGGCTGCCATGAGCCATGATCATGCCATTGCACTCCAGCCTGGGTGACAGAGTGAGACCCTGTCTCAAAAGATTTTTAAAGAAAATAAGAAAGCCTAAAATACAGCCATATATATGGAAACTTGATTGATGATAAAGATGGCACTGCAGAGAATTAATTTGAGATTGATCATGGATTTAAATATAAAAGTTAAAAATATGGTTTCTTAGAAGAAAATATAAGGCAATATCTGTGCACCCTTTGGTAGACAGAAATTCCTTAGTTCACAAAAACATAATAACAATAAGGAAAATAACTAATAAATTGGCCTTCATCAAAATTAAAAATTTCTGCTCATCAAAGGATAACATTAAGATAATGAAATGGCAAGCCATATCCTGAGATAAAGCACACTATATCTGTGCAGACCTAAAAAAATATATTTTGAAATATTTATATATTCTGAAAATATAAAAAGCTCCTAAAATTCAATAATAAAAGGACAAAGAATCCAGTTTTTAAAATGGGCAAAAGATGTAAACAGATACTTCACCGAAGAATGTATACAAATGCCCATAATCATGTGAGAGGATCCTTAACATCATCTTTTTTTAAATTAGGGAAATGTAAACTAAAACCTCATGGAGACATCACTTTAAATACTAGAATGGCTAAAATAAGCACTGAATATATGAAATCGTAACAGTGGCTTATTGGTTAAACAATACATTTAGAATAAAATACTGGAACATAATGTAATATATATCTGTTGAGATGGGGTTATATGGAGATAAAATGTTCCAAGGACTTTCACTATCAGAGAAAAGTGTTAAAGTATCAATTAACATTATTTATTTTATTTTATTTTTTGAGGCGGGTCTCGCCCTGTTGCCCAGGCTGGAGTGCAGTGGTGCTATCTCAGCTCATTGTAACCTCTGCCTCCTGGATTCAAGCAATTCTCCTGCCTCAGCCTCCCGAGTAGCTGGGACTACAGGCGTGCGCCACCATGCCTGGTTAATTTTTGTATTTTTAGTTGAGATGGGGTTTCACCATGTTGGCCAGGCTGGTCTCAAACTCCTGACCTTGTGATCCACCCGCCTCAGCCTCCCAAAGGGCTGGGATTCCAGGCGGGATCCACCGCGCCCGGCCTAAAGTTATTATATTATATTTGATTTTTTAAGTCAAGGATGCATGCTGACTGAAACTCTCATACATCTACTGGGAATGTTAAATGGTAAAATTACTTTAGAAAACAGTTTGGCAATGCCATATAAAGTTAAACATATGCTTACTATATAATCTTGTAGTTCCATTCTTTAGGTATTTACCAAGGGAAATGAAAGCATATACTCACACAGACTTATATGTAAATCATCCCAGTATCTTTATTCACAATAGTTGAACACTGGAAACAATCCAGATATCCATTACTGGGTGAATGAGTAAACAAATTAGGTAATATCAATACAATGGAATGCTGCTGTGAAATTAACAGGAACAAGCCACAGATAGATGCAACAACATGAATGAACCTAAAAATATGCTGAGTGGAGGAAGCCAGACACAAGTGAGTACATACTGTAAAATATTTATACGAAACTGTAAGAGAAAAATCTAATCCATAGAAAATGAAAGCACATCAGTGGTTACCTAAGACCAAGGAGGGGATGGCATGGGCACAAAGGAATCTTTGGGGAGATGGGAGTATTCTATAGATGATACTTATGAGAAAGGGCAGAAAGGGGTATCACCAGATGGTAGACGTCTCAAAAGAGCACAGGTTACAACAACACTGTGATCCGGTAATGGTCTAAGAAGCGGAAGACATCAAAGAAAATATGGATTGCACTTCTTGAGCTCTTGATTCTGAATTATCAGCCACATTTTGAGAATCAAAACAGTGTATTCAAGAGGAGAGTCAGGTTTCAGTTAAGACCAAAAGGGGGTTATGCATTCAGAGAAGAGGTTGAGAAAATAGGTGGACTCACCAGTCATAGAGTAGCAGAGTTGGGCAGTAAGAAGAGTTTGCGATAAAGGGTTCATAAGTGTATGGGTGATAGGGTCAGATAGGACCTTGTAAAACAGAATTAAGCCTGACTGAAAGTGAATTAACAAATATCCTTGCCCTTGTGGTGGTGTCTGAGGTAAACAGATATATGAAATGATTAATTCTGATTATCTCCTAAGGGGAGAATGGGTACTCATTTTGAATGCTGTGGTCTGAAATATCTAAATTTTTTATCCTTAGGACTTAACTCTGTATAAGGCACAAAACAGTTGGCAATGTTGGAGAAAAGAAGATAATAAGAGCTACATTAATAATAATAATAATATATTTAATAATTACCATAAGAAAAGTACATTATTAACTCTGATGGGAACAAATGTGGTACAGTGGGCTACTTGGCTGTGCCTGACAATTAAAGTCCTTTCCACTCATCACAGATGTGGTTTGGTATAAGAGACACATGTCATCACGTAAGTGCACTAAAAGTGTTCAAAGGAGACGAGGGAGGACAGTCAATTCTACCTAAGCCTTTTCAGAAATGTTTTCTAGTCTTGAAAGAGAAGCACTGGTGACAGGCTGAATATCTTTTAAAATGCCAAGAATCTCTTTGTCCATCCATGAAGTGTACCAAAGGCTTGATTGAGGGCCCTACCAGCTCTGACTAGCTAAGAGCTTTCAAAAAGTTGACAGTTTTAATTAAGCCCTAGAGACTAGAGCTCTAAAAATCTCTACTGAGATATGGCACAGAAACACTTATGTTGCAATACAGTTCTCTCCATCTTCTAAGCACTAGCAGCACACTGCTGTGAATGTGTCAGAGTGGACAACTGCATTTGCTAATAACCATTAATAAAGTAGCTTGTTTCTCCCATTAAGTAACTACTTGGTTGGTATGATCTGAAGGTTTTCAAGGCTTAGATCCATTCTCAGAGATTACCAGGTTACAGATTCAGAGAGTTTGTTAATAAGTATTAGCTATGTGGCAGATTCCTTGCGTGGCTTAAAGTGTGTTTTGGCTAATCAGCCTTGATGACTCCCTGCCTAGTTGGTGCAAAGGTACTCCTTTAGGGTATTTTTGTTGAAATTGTACGGAGTCTTTTGCAGTCTGGATTTTCATTTATATAGCAAATATATAAGTAAGGTACTACAGCAGACCAAGATAGAAAAGGAAGCCCCAGAGGCTTCAGCACACATGGCTGACCCTCTGGGTAAAGTTAATGGGCACAGTGCCTTCTCTGCTTGATTTCGCATATAGCCTCTTTGACCTCATTAGGAATTCATTGCATGCCCCACTTGACCCAGGCTAAGGAGGCTCACTTTCTCCATCCTCTTCAGCATGCCAACGCTCAGAAAGACATTCTGACCATTTCCCCTTCCTCAAGTTTGAATGACTTTGTATATCTACTGCTTTATCAAAATCCTGGGGGACACAGACACTAGGGAATATTCATAGATGAGCAAAATGGAGGCACAGAGAGAATAAAGAAATTGCCTAAGATAAAGCAAGTAAGTGGGAGCACTCAGAACATCCAACTTCTAGTGTAGTACTCAATGAGACTAGAAAAACATCCCTAGCAATGGTAAAATTATTATGATAATATTGTTGTTAACACTGATTATACTTATACTATTATAATTCATTATATAGTATGACAACACTATTGTTCTAACAACAGTAAAGACAATAGTCATGTTAATTATAGAAGCTACTATTTATGGAATGATTACTCTGTGTCAGGTATTATACTATAGACTTTATGTATATATATAATCTTCAATCCCTAACAAATCTCTGTATTATCTGGTGTTATTACCTCCCTTTTACACATGATAAACTGAGGCTGTCTGGGATAAAACACCTTATTCAAGGTCATATTACTAGTAGGTGAGGTTGCTCAGTTTTCAGCCTAGTTCATTCTGACTCTAAAGCTTATACCGTTAATCACAATTATATATACATATATTCACACGCATATCTAAAATATGAAAAGATTAGAAAAAATGTAAAATATAATTTAAATGTAAACAAAGCCTTGAATTTAGAATAACACTCCCCCCAAAAAAGAATCAATTGGTCTGAAGACAAGCCTGGATTTGGCAAAAACTCACGAGAAACAGATTTCGGAATAGTTTTCATCGTTCACAAAGCCCAATAGGGACCTACGGTGTGATGCAGCTACAGAACCACTTTCCACAATAGTTTGCTGCATTATCAGAAGAGTGTCCAAAATTAAGGAAGTAAGCATCCTACTGAATTCTGACCATGTCCTGAGTCTTGGGCTCAGTTCTGGGCTATTCAGAAACCAAAAAAAAAAAAAAAACAGGATAGGGAAGGAAGTAAACGAGAAAAGGAGTTCATGAGGTGAACTTGAATCTCCATGTTCATTCTGAAGATGAGCAGTTTCGCAAGGAACCATAACCCTTTTTAGGTCTTTGAAGGTCTGTTCTGGAGAGTAAGGAGCAGATTTTTTTTCTTTTCCCTTGCATGGCCACAGAAGAAACTCCAAGGTCGGTCTGTGGGCCAGTAGCTAGAAGAAGCCAGATTTCAGTTCGTGAGCTAGTTTTTTTTCTAATTAAAATGCTCTCTTACAATGAAATGGACTACTTGCTCTTTAACGGAAATGTTTAAGCAGAAGCTAGAGGACAACAATTAAATGTAATCCATTGCAGATGCCTATATAGTCTTCTGCCAATTGGGATGGGCTGGTTACTAGGTGGACCCATCAGATTTGATAGTCTGGTGGTTTTTTTTAATTTTTATTTTATTTTAAAGGGGCCATTTTGAGTGGGGTAAAGCTTCTCCTTTCAAATAGGAAATTAGTGATTTCATCGAATAAGCTCTCAATGTGTTCCAGTTGCAACTGGTTCTCATCTTTCCTCTCCTCAGGTGTCACCACTGTGCTTACCATGACCACCTTGAGTATCAGTGCCAGAAATTCCTTACCTAAAGTGGCATATGCGACGGCCATGGACTGGTTCATAGCCGTCTGTTATGCCTTTGTATTTTCTGCACTGATTGAATTTGCCACTGTCAACTATTTCACCAAGCGGAGTTGGGCTTGGGAAGGCAAGAAGGTGCCAGAGGCCCTGGAGATGAAGGTGAGATATAGCAAAAGAGGAACTGAGAAGCACCCCCTGAGAGACCTGTATTGGGACCAGGAGTGGGCAGCCTATAGCCTGCAAGAACTGGGCAGGGCTATGTGCTATTCACTGGGGTCATCAATCCAATTCTCAACTGGAGTGCTTCTTGGCAACCTGGCATGTTGTCTGAGGGCAAAGAAAAGAGGGCAGGTATCATGGAGGGTTGATGTCTTGTGGTGAAGGATCAAACCTAAATGTGATGTTGCTAGACTCAAGGGGCACCCACTGGTACTTACAAAGTCACTCAAAGGCTTGGACTCTATCTTCAACCCAGAGTACAATCTCTAAGGCCACCTCTGCCCCTCTTTCCAGTATATTCAAATTATAGTCAAAACAAAATGATCATCTTTCCTTCTGTGTCTGCTTATTTTGCATTCTGTACCTGGAATGCTCTTTGTTTTTTCCCATGCCTGTTAAAGACCTACTCATTCTTCAAGTCCCAACTGAAATGCTACTTTCTCCATAGAGCCTGTCTGGAATCATTCACAGATTTATCTTTTATTGAGGCATGGGTGCTCCTGATATTAAAATAATTTATTCGTATTAGTTTTTGTCTTCCTCTCACTAGACTGTGAACATTTTGAGGGCAAGAGCTTGTCTGCATCTTATTTCTAGCCAGCCAACATCCTTGCATAGCATCTGACTCACAGTAAAAGCTGAATAAATGTTGATTGGATTGGTGCATTGATGGGAAGGAAGAAGAGAGATTAAAATCATTAAACCAACTAAATTGATATGAATAAAACATGAATACAGTGAAATCAAGATTGTTGTCCCTGGCTGCTTTAAATAAGTTCAGGTCGCTAGAACTAGATGAAGATTATCAAAATATGCTAAGAGGAACTGGCAAATGTGATCTCAAGGACCATCCTGGTACTCCTCAAATAATCATGGAGAAGAGAAACGATAATGATTTTTCAAATTAGGAGGAAATATGTATTGCATAGAGTATAGATTGGTGAGTTGGCAAAAGTTTTGAATAATTTTTAACTACTTATTTAGATAAAATTTATTAACTTCTTGCTCTAAATTATGAAGAGATAAGTGTAGTTCTACTTCCTTAATCTACTCTACCATAGGATTTTTTGCTTGGTTTTATTGTGCTTAATCTAGTTGTTACCTTTGTACCCTAAAAGTATATTTATTCCTCTATAACTTGGTTTATCAGCTAGGAACAGGGTGTGTTAGCCCCCCACCCAGGAAGAATATAAGGAAATCAGTACATACCCACTCCTACCTCTCCTTCTCTCTACCAGTTCCTATCATCTCCTAACTTCTGTTTGCTATACTACTATTGCCCCATTATTACATTTTATAACACTTACATCCTTCCATGCAATTGTAAATCCTATAATTGTTTAGTCATAGTTCTACATTTAAATGGGTTCTTTTCTTAAAATCGTCCTTTTATCTATCATTTCTATTCATTGTATATTTACATCAATTCCTTTATTTAACTTTTAAGTTCAGGGGTACAAGTGCAGGTTTGTTATATAGGTAAACTTGTGTCATGGGGGTTGGCTGTATGCTGTACAGATTATTTTATCACCCAGATATTAAACCTAGTACTCATGAGTTATGTTTAATGATCCTCTCCCTCCTTCTTCCCCGCACCTTCCCCAAGGCCCCAGTATGTATAGCTATCTTCTATAAGTTTCTTTAAGATGGTCTCATGGGAACCATATTTCCATCTGTTTTGAATGTATAAAATCATTGTCTATTGTGTTTATACTTAAATAATAGTTGAGCTATTGTACAATCCATGGGTCACATTCTCTTTTTCTGATGACTCCATGAAGACATTTATTACAATACTCAATAGGTCATTTTCTTCCTTTTGTAACAAAGTTTGTATTAGTCACATGATAGTTTGTCTTCAATTATTACTTGAAGTTGCATTAGAGAAATTTTTACTACTCTTGTTATGTATGGAAGTAGCATTGGGGGAGTAACTGAGAGAGTTAGCAGGATAGTAATGAGTAGCTGAGAATGAGTAGTAGAGAGTAGTTTGAGCATCACTTGTTGTCTATATAATCTCTTATGAGTAGTCTTCCTTGTAGTTGTGATTCTACTTCTGACTAGTAAGAACTTTCCCTTGTTCACAGGAAATCCCTCTATGTTGATACAGGTGTCTGTGTGCATGTCTCTGTGTGTGTTTGTGTATGTGCTTGTGCATGTGTATGCGTGTATAGTATTATATTCTTTAATTTTGCAGTCTCTGTCTCCTCTGCCACTATGTGGTAGTCAGAGTTCCAGGATGTTCTCATTACCAGTTTGAAAACTGATTTTATTTCAAAACAGGGATTGTTTCTTTCCTTTGTCAGGTCATGCCACACACTTTTGGGACACTATCCTTGACCTGAAATCTAGAGCAGCAGGTATCCTCAGTGTCATCTTCACCCTGGTCTGATTTTCACTGCACTTCACTTTCACTTTCACTTCACTTCCGAGCCCTTATTTTTTGGGATTAAGGTTATAAAAGCTATTAAGTTTCACCAAAGATAGAGTTTTGGTTTTTATTTCTCATCTTGCTGTTTTTGGTTGGTTGCAGAGAGGAAAAGTGAACAAAGGTATCCTTACTCTGATACATTAAACTGGAAGTTCCCTAAAATATACTATTAAACAGACAGATATTTTAGGAGCGGTTAGCAGCAATCAGTGATATACAGCTTGAGTCCACTAATAAGAAATTATCTAACCTCATGAGCATTTATCAACAGTTTATTGGACTAGTGGACCAGAAAATGTCATAGATTTTAATAAAACATTTGACTAACTTTTAAAAAATTATACCTCCATGAAAGCAGGCTGGATGTGGTGGCTCACGAAGCGGGCAGATTGCTTTAGCTCAGGAATTTGAGACCAGCCTGGGCAACATGGTAAAATCCCGTCTCTACAAAAAAAATTAATAATTATCTGGGCATGGGTGCACATGCCTGTAGTCCCAACTAGTCAGGAGGGTGAGGTGGGAGGATCATCTGAGCTTGGGAAGTTCGGACTGCAGTGAGCCAAGGTCACACCACTGCACTCCAGCCTGGGCGACAGAGTAAGACGCTGTCAAATAAAAAAAAGAAGAGAGAGAGAAGAGAGAGAGAGATAAAGGAAGGAAGGAAGGAAGGAAGGAAGGAAGGAAGGGAGGGAGGGAGGTGAAAAAAATAGTACAATTAGGCTGATGTAGTTGGTTGACCGATTCAAATCAAATAGAATTAACTGATGGCGCTGGATGCGGTGGCTCACACCTGTAATCCCAACAGTTTGGGAAGCCAAAGCAGGCAGATCACTTGAGGTCTGGAGTTCAAGACCAGCCTGGCCAACATGGTGGAACCCCATCTCTACAAAAATACAAAAAATTAGCTGGGCATGGTAGCATGCTACTTGGGAGGCTGAGACGGGAGAATCACTTGAACCCGGGAGGTGGAGGTTGCAGTGAGTTGAGATTGCGCCACTGCACTCCAGCCTGGGCAACAGACAGAGACGCTGTCTCTAAATAAATAAATAAATAAACAATTAAATAAATTGACTGATGGACTGACAGACACCAAACTGAATGGAGGTCCCTGGGGATACACTATAGGACTTTGTCTTTGACCCTGCTTTTTCAAATGTTGTTATTAATGACTCAAATGAAGACATATAGGGTAGAAGACTCAAATTTATAAGCTGGTATTAATGAATATTGGTTGGGGAATGAGTATTTTCTGAATTAGGAATCAAAGAGGATTTCTAAATTTGAAAGGACAAGCTTAAATTAAAATATTAACATTTGCTAAATCAAATATAAATTCTTACACATAGGTACAAAAAATAGATCTGGTATTAAAAAAGCTTAACAATTAAACATTGAAAATAAAATGCTAGGATATGAAGAAAATGCAAATCTAATGTGCGCCTACTTTGTGGTACAACTCTGGAAAAGCTCAATTTGATTTGGGTCTGAGTTAGAATCACCTAGAACTAGTGAGAGGATAAGCCCTATTTGATTTGGGTCTGAGTTAAGAATCACCTAGAACTAGTGAGAGGATAAGCCCTTTTTATTATGTACTGGTTGGCCCACGTTTAGAGTACACTGTTCCAGTTTGGTTACTACACTAGAGGAGGGACAAATGCCTCAGGGGGATGATTATTGCTATTTTTAGATACCTACAGGGCTTCCATGATGTTTTATAAAAAATGAGACAGATTTTTTTTTTATGGCCAGCAAGAGGAGTGGAAGTGGTTTGAAGACAGAGAGAGGACTCAAATAGATTGTTAGAAACTCTAGAGCTAGACATCAGAAATAATGACCATTTCTCCATTTAAAAAGTGCTAAAATTTTAAATAGAGAGAACAAAAAGAATATTATAAAACTATTTTGCAAAGATAGTGATCTCAGTCTTCCTCTTTAGTCTCTATGGTCAGTCCATTTAAGTTATCTCAAGAAGCATATTATGAGAATTGAAAAAAAGATGGAATGCATAAAAATGAATCTCTAATGTACAGGTGCTATGCTTTGTCTGCACTGCTACAATGCGGAGCAACTAATAGTGAGATCAACAGAAAAAAATTTGAAGTGCATTGGAAGGGAAAATATTAGAATTTAATAATAACTTAGTTTCTTTTTTCTTCCATTAGGGAGACATATTAAACGTTTTTGCTTCCTAAAGCTAGAATGGGTGAGCATAAAACAGTTTTAAAATAATATAACTGATTTTAAAAATTATTTTTGATCTGTATTATGATCAGGCATTAGATAAAATGTGAGAGGAAACATTATAAAGAAAAAAAAGAAGATACGGAAATAAAACCTCATTTTTAAATGAAGATAACTGACTACCCTGTAATTGTACTCTAGACAATAGATGAACTGTGGGTTTTTGATGATCAACCACATGTTTTTATCACTGCTTCCTTTGAAGATTCTGCTAAAATGAGAGTAAAGGAATAAAACAGGTATAAAACCATAAGTAACAGGTGAGAAGGACAAGGGATGTCAGTCAGACAAGAGATATTAACACATCTATAGAAGAATGAACATGGATGGAGGTTATAATAACTGATTTATCAAACTGCAGTAAAACATAACCCTGGAGAAATTCAGTGTTAGGAAGCGCTCGATACGATAGAGAATAAAACAAAAGTCTGTGTACAGAGTACTCGAGACTCCAGAGGCTGCTCAATATGTGAAATGTCTCTAGCCAGATGTATACTCTCCAGGAAAAAAACAGCAGGGTTGCTCTTCTAAAGAAGCTGAGCATCCCCAGAGGAAAGTTTTTGCATACTGACATTTTGAAGTACCCCCTCAAAATGACCTACTTTACCTAATCATCCTAAATCACAGCCCACCAATCAACAAGCTCAGGTTAGCTACATGAGCAAACAGACATCTTCTCTGTTACCAAATAATACTGGGATATCAAGGATCACCAGTTAAAAGTTTGCAATGTGAAAGAGAATAGCAAAGATTAAAACAAAAACAGGCAAACAAACTATAAAGGAACACCTCACCTTGAAGGGAGGGGACAGACATAATTTAGGGAATTAAAGAGAACGTAAGAAAAACAAAACTTTTACTTTAGATTTGTAAATATATCATATTAATAAAATAAGAACCGGATGCTATATAAAAATAAATTAGAGAATAAGGAAGAGGTATTGAAAATAAAAAGAATTGCCAAAATAAAAATTTCAATAGAGAAGTAGGAAAATAAATTAAAGGAAATCAATCTATAAGTAGGGCAGAAAAAAAAGAATGTGAGAGGAAAGGTAAGAGATCTAGGGATAAAACCAGGAAGTTCATCCAAATTTAAAAAGAAAAATTATATCGAGTATCTTTCCCAACCACAATAGTATGAAACTAGAAAGCAATAAAGAGAATAATTTTGGAAAATTCACAAATACATGAAAATTAAACAACATTCTCCTGAACAACCAATAAGTCAAAGGAGAAATTAAAAGGGAAATTTAAATATCTTGAGACAAAAATAGACCTACAATGTAACAAAACTTATGAGATGCAGCCAAAGCAGTTCTAAGAAGAAGGAAGGTTATAGCAATAAACACCTACATCAAAAAAAAATAAAGATCTCAAATAAGCAATCTAACTTTATGCCTTCAGGAATTAGAAAAAGAAGAACTAAGCCCAAAGTTACTAGAAAAAAGCAAAGACTAAAGATCAGAGCAGAAATACATGAAATAGGGAACTTAAAAATCAATAGAAAAGATCATTATAACTAAGATGTTTTTTTCAAAAGATAAACAAAATAGACAAACTTTTAGACTAAGAAAAAAGAGAGAAGACTCAAATACAAAAAATAAAAAATGAAAGAGGAGATGTTAACAACTGTTATCACAGAAAAACAAAAGATCATAACAGATTACTATAAACAATTATATGCCAACAAACTGATAATCTAGAAACAATAGATAAATTCCTAGACATACATCACCTGCGAGGACTGAATCATGAGGAAATGGAATATCTGAACAGACCAATAATGAATAAGGAGCTGAATCAGTAACAAAAAGTCTCCCATCAAAGAAAAGCCCAGGACCTGATGCCTTCACTGCTGAATTCTACCAAGCACTTAAAGAAGAACTAATACCAATCATTCTCAAATTCTTCCAAAAAATTGAAAAGGGAATACTTCCAAACTCATTTTATATGGCCAGCATTACCTTCATACCAAAGAGAGGCAAATATACTACAAGAAAAGAAAATTACAGGCCAATATCCCTGATGAACAAAATAGATGTAAAAATCCTCAACAAAACTCTAGCAAACCAAAGTTAACAGTCCATTAAAAGAATCTTTCCCCAGAACTTCTTAAAGTATATATATATATACACACTATATATATATATATATAGTGTGTATATATATATACACATAGTGTGTATATATATATACACATAGTGTGTGTATATATATATACACATAGTGTGTGTATATATATATACACATAGTGTGTATATATATATATAGTGTGTATATATATATATATATATCTACACACACACATATATATCAGGCAATGGCTGTAAGGGTTAAATCATAAACTTTAAAAAAATATTCACCTTGACCAAGTGGGATTTATCCCAGGGATGCAAGGATGGTTCAACATGTGCAAATATATAAATATGCTGCACCACATTAACAGAATGAAGTCCAAAACCAAGTTGTCATCTCAATAGATGCAGAAAAAGCATTTGACAGAATTCAAAATTCTTTCATGATAAAAAACCTCTCAACCAATTACAATCACAAAAAGGCCATATATGACAAACCCACAGCTAACATCATACTCAATGGTAAAAAGTTACAAGCTTTTTCTCCAAGGTTAGGAACAAGACAAGTATGTCCACTCTCACCACAGTATTGGAAGACCTATCTAGAGCAATTCAACAAGAGAAAGAAATAAAGGGCATCCAAATTGGAAAGGAAGCAGTTAAATTGTCCCTGCATATGGATGGCCTGATCTTATATAAAGAAAACCCTAAAGACCCTACAAAAAAAAAAAAAGAAAAGAAAAAACCTGTTAGAACTAGCAAATAAATTTAGTAAAGTTGCAGGAGACAAAGTCAACATGCAAAAATCAGTTGCATTTCTATATAAACAATGAACTTTCTGGAAAAGAAATCAAGAAAGCAATCCCATTCACAATAGGTACAAAAAATAGTAAAATACTTAGGAATAAATTTAACCAAAAGGATAACAGACTAGTACACTAAACCTATAAAATACCAATAAAGAAATTGAAGACACAAATAAATGGAAAGATATCCACTGTTCATGGCTAAAAGAATTAATATTGTTAAAATGTTCATACCACCCAAACTGATGTACAGATTAAATGCAAACCCTATCAAAATTCCAATGTCATTTTTAATAGAAATAGAAAAGATACAGTCCTAAGACTTACATGAAACCACAAAACACTCTGAATGTCAAAGCAATCCTGAGCAAAAAGAAGAAAGCTGAAGGCATCCTATTACCTGACTTCAGAATATGCTCTAGAGCTATATTAACCAAAACAGCTTGGTACTGGCATAAAACAGACACATAGAGCAATTTAACACAATAGAGAGCACAGAAATAAATTCATGCATTTATAGTTAATTGATTTTCCACAAAAGTATCTAGAACACACAATGAAGAAAGGACAGCCTATTTAACAAATGATGTTGGGAAAACTGGATAACCACACACAGAGAAATGAAGTTAGACCCTTATCTCACACCATATACAAAGGTCAACTCAAAATGGATTAAAGGTTTAAATGTAATGCCTGAAATTCTAAAACTACTAAAATGAAACGTTGGGGAAAAAATCTCTGTGAAACAAAGATAATTTGAATATGCTCCCAAAAGCATAGGCAACAAGAGTACAAATAGACAAATGGGATTACACCAAACTAAAAAGCTTTTTGATAGCCAAGGAAACAATGAACAGAGCGAAGAGACAACCTATAGAATAAAAGAACATATTTGCAAACCAACCATCTAATAAGAGGCTAATATAAAAACTATACAAGGAACCCAACAACTCAATAGCAAGAAAACAACCCAATTTAAAAATTCACAAAGGACTTGAATAGGCATTTCTCAAAAGAAGACATACAGCTAGATAGTAGTTATATTTTTAAAATGCTCAAGATTACTAATCATCAGAAAAATGTAAATTAAAACCACAATGAGATATCACGTCACACTTTTAAGAATGTCTATTATCAAAAAGACCAAAGATAACTGTTGGTGAGGATTTGGAGAAAAGGGAATCCTTCCACACTATTGGTGGAAATGTAAATTTGCAAAGCTAGTATAGAGGTTCCTGAAAAGATTAAAAATAGAAGTACCAAATGGTTGATCAATCCCACTACTGGGTATATATCCAAAGGACTTGACATCAGTATGTCAAAGAAGTATGTGTACTTGTATAATAATTACAGCATTATTCACAAAAGCCAACATGTGTATTCAACCTAAGTGTCTATAAACTGATGAACAGATAAAGAAAATGTGGTATAGGAAATGGAATACTATTCAGCCTTTAAAAAAAGAAGGAAACCCTGTTATTTACATAAGCACGGATGAACCTGAAGAACACTATGATAAATGAAATAAGCTAGGCACAGAAAAGAAAAATACCACACGATGTCACTTACATGTGGAATCTAAAAAAGTTGAACTCTAATCCCAGCACTTTGGGAGGCTGAAGCGGGCAGATCACGAGGTCAGGAGATCGAGACCATCCTGGCTAACATGGTGAAACCCCATCTCTACTAAAAATACAAAAAATTAGCCAGATGTGGTGGTGGGCGCCTGTAGTCCCAGCTACTTGGGAGGCTGAGGCAGGAGAATGGCGTGAACCCAGGAGGCGGAGCTTGCAGTGAGCCGAGATCGCGCCACTGCACTCCAGCCTGAGCGACAGAGCGAGACTCCATCTCAAAAAAAAAAACAGTTGAACTCACAGAAGCAGATGGGTAGAATAGTGGTTACTGGGGACTGGGAGTCGGGGGTAGTTGTTGGTCAAAGAATACAAAATTTTACTTAGAGAAGAATAAGTTCAAGAGACCCTATTGTACAACAAGTGACTGTAGTTAATAGCAATGTTCTGTATTCTTGAAAACTGCTAAGAGTAGATTTTAAATGTTCTTACCACAGAAAATGATAACTGTGTGAGGCAATGTTAATTAGCTCAATATAGCCATTCCATAATGTACACATATTTCAAAACGTCATTTTGTACGTGATAAATATATGCAATTTCATTTGTCAATTAAAAATGAATAAATAGAAATAAAAATTATAAAAAGTGAAATATTAAAGTGACAACTGTGCAGCAAGCAAATTTGCAAAGGAACCAGTCCAGTTTGCAGATGGCTACTACAGGCATTTATATAGTCATTTATAATGCTATCACCACTGGTTACTGATAGAACTAAAAATTTTGCTATAATTGTACTAGAGGATTCAGGAAGGGTTACATATGTGAAATAAATCATTATTTATCATGAAAAGACAATTGGTAGTAAGCAAAACTGGTAGCAGTATAAATATATTGTATAAAAGTATAGAAATAACTATTAGAAGTATTACTATCACCTAAGAGAATTAAAAATAAATACCTACAAGGGGTTGGACAATAGGTTTGGGTGCATTGGGGTAAGGGCTTCTTGATTTTCTTTTCTTTTTTTTTTTTAATGCTTTTCGTTTATTTGCCAATTTAAAATATTTTTACATATTAACAAGTGATAATGGTTATGGCACACCATGCCACAGACAGTTTGACAATTATATGACTTTTCATACCTTAAGAATCAACATTAGTTTCTAAACTAATGTCGGTTAGGAAAATATTGTTTTCCTGTACAACTTTCTCTGGTTCCATTTATTAGAGCTTAATTTTTATAGAAGAATACTCATAACTGTGTTGTATTTCCACTATTTAGTTTAAATATATATTTTAGAATATTTATTACTTAAATGATAATTAGAAATATGTTATTTGTAGATTTTTTTAAACTTTTTATTTGGAAATAATTTCTTTCTTTTTTTTTAGCTGTACTTTTTAAAATTTAATTTAATTTTATTATTATTATACTTTAAGTTCTAGGGTACATGTGCACAATGTGCAGGTTAGTTACATATGTATACATGTGCCATGCTGGTGTGCTGCACTCATTAACTCGTCATTTAGCATTAGGTATATCTCCTAAAGCTATCCCTCCCCCCTCCCCCCACCCCACAACAGTCCCCAGAGTGTGATGTTCCCCTTCCTGCGCCCATGTGTTCTCATAAAACTATCGCAAGAACAAAAAACCAAACACCGCATATGCTCACTCATAGGTGGGAATTGAACAATGGGTTTCTTGATTTTCATAAGTTTTCAACTTCAATTTTTTAAACTATGTCCATTACTACTTTAAGTTAGTCAACATTAAAAATAATAAAAACAAATTTAAATGAAAAAACAAATCTCAACGTTTAAAAAGAAGAAAATTATTCTTAGAACCATTTATAAAATTTGTATAACTTCTTGTATAAATTTTGCAAAAAATAGTAATGCTTGGACTCTCTTTTTTTATTTTCAAATGCTCTAGAATAAAATTTTATCTTTTTTACATTGGAGAAAACATTCACATTCTCTTCAAATCTAGGAAAAGCTTAGTTTCTTGTCCTTAATGGCTTTTAAGTCTATGAGTCATTCCTGCAATTGTAGCCACAAATCAAATCACCCCTTGGTATTTCTTTGTTGGGTAAGTAACATTCAATATGGGTTAAGTTTTACTCATAAACTGGTGGTCTTCCTACCTTCGTCTGCAGTAGGTATAAGTGGCCTAGCAGTAATCATAGTCTCGATTGAAACACACACATGCACACACACGCACACACGGCAATTATTTCTGGAATACCTGTGGTATGCAAAACTAAACTACATGGTCCCAGCACTCAGGAGCTGATGGTCTAAGAAAAGTAAGGCATATATCCATATATATACATACACACATATACAGACATAGCACTGATATAGGACCAAGTGCTGAGTGTCACAGGAGAGATAAATCCAAAATACTTCCTCTCTATTTTGTTCTGTTTACCTTACTGAGTACTTGACTGTTTCCTAAAAAATCTACTGCCCTTGCAAGTGGAAGCCACTCCTCCATTCCCTCCTGCTGCTTCCAGGCCACTGTTTACTCCTTTACTTCATGCAAAAAGTTTCGTCCTTTGATGTTCACTTCATCTGGCTTTATCACTCTATTTTTCTTCATCTTGCTCAACTTACCAACATTATTGTATTCTCTCTGTGTTCATTTCATATGTAGGATTTCTACAACCAGTTCACTTTATTTGCAACTGCCCCAAGTTCTCTCTTTGTTTTTCAATTGGATGACTCATCTGACATCATAAACTGGAATTGAGCCTATTAAATGAGGTCTGGATTGTCCCATTTACCAGGCACTGCTACTGTTTCCAGCACTAGGTGAAGGTTTCAGAAATGAACCAATCTAACTGCCTGTATATTTGTTCTAGTGTTTTGTTTTTGTTTTTTGTATTTTTTTTTCAGAAAAACAGTGACAGTAAGTCAGCTAATTGTGCTAGTATTTTTGAAACTGTTACTTGACATCAGAAGAGTTTTGTAATGAAATTTGTGGACACATGAGGCCGTATGTTCCATAGGGCTCGCCTCTATGTCATCCTTGGTCAATACCCAAATTGTAGTTTCTCTATGGTTATTTATCCTCCCCTCACTTCTTATCCTTATCCTCTTCTGTGGTTTTTTCTTGACTTATCCTCCTACTCCTCATAAACTGTACCTCACTTCCCTCAGGAACTCCTGTTCATGGGAAGATAAAACATTCTGCCCCAGCAGCTTCTTCATTGAATGACCCGTCCACCTCCTGTTTTAACTGATATGTGATTCTCAGCTGAGACTTCCTTCCAACTGCCTTCCTGCTTGGCAGAAGCTGTTAATCTGATTCCCATTTTCCAGAAGTGTAGTTTACATCGTCTTAATCCCCAGTACTGCTTTCAGACGATTACTCTCTCACTCTCTTATATTAAAGATGTCTTCTTTGAAGTGTCACCTCCTCGCTTGGATTCTCATACATCAGGATTTCCTGTTTTTCTTGTTCATCCTTGGTATTTTCTTTTCACTATCCTTGTCTTCTTTCCAGCACTAAACGTTAGAGCATTTCAGGACAGATCAGTCAGATCTGCAGGCCAGTCAGCAGTCAGATCTCTTTTTTATTTTCTGAATCTGTACTCACTTCTCAAGCGACCTCATTCAATCCCAAGACATTGAATCAATGTCCATCTAGAGGCGAACAACTTCCAAATATGTATCTCTAGCCCAAACCTTTCCCCTAAGCTGCAGACTGATATGGAATCATCAAGGAGGCCACTATGGGATGAGTGAGTGGAGTGAATGAAAATTCGAAAAAGATGGTAAGAGGTACCATCACAGATCTAAGGACAAGATCCTGTAAGGTTTTGAGCACCATCGTAAGAATAATGGAATTTGATCTAAATGTAGTGGGAAGCCATTAAACTATTTGGAGCAGAATATATGTACAGCATGATATATGTAACTGTGTACATCTCTATTGGGATTATATTCCTATTGGGATGTCTGATAAAAATGTAATTCTTATATCCAAACACAACTCCTCATCTTCCCCCTAAACCTGCTCTTCTTCAAGTCTTCCCAGCACAGCCAATAATGTCACTATTCTTCCAGGTGCTCAAGCCAAAAACCTGGAATCCATTCTTAATTCTTTTATTTTTCTTACCCGCCCCCCACTCTGCTCTTAGACAACCCAAACCGAACTCATCAGCAACTCCTCTACATTCACAATGTAACTTGAATCTGTCTACTTGTCTCCGTATCTAACATTCAACACACCACACCTCTCACTAGCCTCATTAGGACTAACGTCCTAATTTTAGTCCTCTACTTTCATGCCTACACATCTATTCGCTGCCCAATAGTAGGGAAGATCAATTAAAATAGTCAATTATAAAAATTCTGCTCCAAATAGTTTAATGGCTTCCCACTACATTTAGATCAAATTCCATTATTCTCACGATGGTGCTCAAAACCTTACAGGATCTTGTCCTTAGATCTGTGATGGTACCTCTTACCATCTTTTTTGAATTTTCATTCACTCCACTCACTCATCCCATAGTGGCCTCTTTGATGATTCCATTTATTTATTTATTTATTTATTTATTTTTGAGATGGAAACTCACTCTGTCACCCAGGCTGGAGTACAGTGGCACAATCTCGGCTCACTGCAACCTCCATCTCCTGGGTTCAAGAGATTCTCCTGCCTCAGCCTCCTGAGCAGCTGGGACTATAGGCGTGTACCACCATGCTCGGCTAATTTTTTGTATTTTTAGTAGATACCGGGTTTCACCATGTTAGCCAGGATGGTCTCGATCTCCTGACCTCATGATCTGCCCTCCTTGGCCTCCCAAAGTGCTGGGATTACAGGCTTGAGCCACCGTGCCCAGCCTCCTTGATGATTCTTAATGAATCACTTTCATTCCAAGTCCACGTACTTTGTCATTACCATTGTTTCTTTATGGAATGTTTATTGTTGAGATCTTTTCACAGCTTGCTTTCTTATTTTGTTCAGGTCTCTACTTACCTTCTCAGGCAGACCTTCTCTCACTAGCACTCATCATCTTTTTCTGCACTGCCCTGCTTTATATGCTTCCATGATAATTCTCACCTCCTGACGTTACATTGCTTTATGTATTTTTTTGCTTCTATGTTTATTACATGCCCCCCCCACCCCACTGGAATGTGAACTCCTTTAGGGCAGGAGCTGTGTTTTACCATTTATTCCTGCACCTTAAGCACCTAGCACAGAAACTGTCACATTGTAGACACAGAAAATATTAAATAAATGGATGATTTCCTATGTTTTCCTTGCTTCTCTATCCAGCATAGGTCCCACAGTGTATCACTGCAGTCACTCACCAGTACTCTTGACCTCCCTAGTCACTTCAGTCCAAGTCCTCTATTTCTCTTGGGAAAAAAAAAATCCATTGTATTGATGGATTGGTGACATTTATGAGTGTATTTTTTAATTCTGCTGTTCCTTCAACCTATGCCTGCAGTTACTCTCTGTCCCTAATTAGTTCTGTCTTCTTTATCCTACAAAATCTAGTTTAAATTACCTAGGCATATCTAAAACTATCTGATCTTTGACAAACCTGAGAAAAACAAGCAATGGGGAAAGGATTCCCTATTTAATAAATGGTGCTGGGAAAACTGGCTAGCCATATGTAGAAAGCTGAAACTGGATCCCTTCCTTACACCTTAGACAAAAATGAATTCAAGATGGATTAAAGACTTAAATGTTAGACCTAAAACCACAAAAACCCTAGAACAAAACCTAGGCAATACCATTCAGGACATAGGCATGGGCAAGGACTTCATGTCTAAAACACCAAAAGCAATGGCAACAAAAGCCAAAATCGACAAATGGGATCTAATTAAACTAAAGAGCTTCTGCACAGCAAAAGAAACTACCATCAGAGTGAACAGGCAACCTACAGAATGGGAGAAAAATTTTGCAACCTACTCATCTGACAAAGAGGTAATACCCAGAATCTACAATGAACTCCAACAAATTTACAAGAAAAACACAAACAACCCCATCAAAAAGTGAGCAAAGGATATGAACAGACACTTCTCAAAAGAAGACATTTATGCAGCCAAAAAACACATGAAAAAATGCTCACCATCACTGGCCATCAGAGAAATGCAAATCAAAACCACAATGAGATACCATCTCACACCAATTAGGATGGCGATCATTAAGAAGTCAGGAAACAACAGGTGCTGGAGAGGATGTGGAGAAATAGGAACACTTTTACACTGTTGGTGGGACTGTAAACTAGTTCAACCATTGTGGAAGTCAGTGTGGCGATTCCTCAGGGATCTAGAACTAGAAATACCATTTGACCCAGCCATCCCATTACTGGGTATATACCCAAAGGATTATAAATCATGCTGCTATAAAGACACATGCACACGTATGTTTACTGCGGCACTATTCACAATAGCAAAGACTTGGAACCAAGCCAAATGTCCATCAGTGATAGACTGGATTAAGAAAATGTGGCACATATACACCATGGAATACTATGCAGCCATAAAAAGTGATGAGTTCATGTCCTTTGTAGAGACATGGATGAAGCTGGAAACCATCGTTCTGAGCAAACTATCACAAGGACAAAAAACCAAACACCGCATGTTCTCACTCATAGGTGGGAATTAGAACAATGAGAACACATGGACACAGGAAGGGGAACATCACACACTGGGGACTGTTGTAGGGTGGGGGGAGGGGGGAGGGATAGCATTAGGAGATATACCTAATGCTAAATGACGAGTTATTGGGTGCAGCACACCAACATGGCACATGTATACATATGTAACAAACCTGCACGTTGTGCACATGTACCCTAAAACTTAAAGTATAATAATAATAAAAATAAATAAATAAATAAATAAATTAGCCAGGCGCGGTGGCTCATGCCTATAATCCCAGCACTTTGGGAGGCTGAGAATTGAGTACAGATTCAGAAAAAAACACCTGAGGTCAGGAGTTCGAGACCAGCCTGACCAAATGGAGAAACTCCCTTCTCTACTAAAAATACAAAATTAGCCTGGGGAGGGGGGCGGCGGTGGCATATGCCTGTAATCCCAGCTACTCAGGAGGTTGAGGCAAGAGAATAGCTTGAACCCGGGAGGCAGAGATTGCAGTGAGCCGAGATCACGCCATTGCACTCCAGCCTGGGCAACAAGAGCAAAACTCCGTCTCAAAAAATATATATATAGATATATATTCTAGTTTAAATCTTTACTATTTATTTAACCTTCCTCATGGGGAATGTAGAAGCCATTGTATGAGATTTCCCTTAACCTACTGTGCTCCTTTCTCTCCACCAAAATATAGATAGTATCTAATCTCATCCATTCTTTCCTTCTCAGCTGTGATCTGGACCTGAGAAATTCCACACTTATGCTCTAGATAACCCCCACCCCCCCACCGCCTTTACAGGAAAATGGTGCAAGTGATTATTTTTCTTCCATCTGCATTTTCTGTCCTTTCCATTGACTTACCTGACAATTCCAAATTCTTCCTTCTCTTGAACTCCCTTGATTTCATTATTTATGCCCCTCTGAATGTTTCTAATTTGTGCTTTCTCCCGTATATTTTAATTCTCTCTTATTTTAATTAACCTTCCTCACTAAACTAGATTTCCTGAGGGCAGGGTCTCTGATTTAATCATATATGTATACATATATATGTGTGTGTATGTGTGTGTGTGTGTGTGTGTGTGTGTGTGTACACATAGTGGTAAATATATATAACCTTAATCAATTTGAATTGTGTAGTTCAGTCCTATTAAATACATTCACATTCCTGTGCAGTCTCCTGAACCCTTTTCGTCTTGCAAAACTGGAACTCTGTATTCATTAAACAACAACTCCCCATTCCTTTCTGCCCTAGCCCCGGCACCCACCATTCTACTTTCTGTCTCTATGAATTTGCTACTCTAGATATGTCATAGAAGTGAAATCACACAACAGTTATCCTTTTGTGACTGGCTTATTTCACTTAGCAACCTCAAGATTCATGTCTGTTGTAGTATATATCAGAATTTCCTTCCTTTGTGAGGTTGAATAATTGTGAATGGAATGAATTCATTGTGTGTATATACCACATTTTGTTTATTGTTCTCTCAACGGACACTTGGGTTGCTTCCACCATTTGGCTATTGGGAATAATGAAGCTATGAACATGGGTGTGTAAATATCTCTTTGAGACCCTGCTTATAATTTGGGGATATATACTCAGAAGTGGAACTGCTGAATCATATAGTGATTCTATTTGTAAGTTTTTGAGGAACCATCACAACATTTTCCATAGTGGTTGCACCATTTTACATTCCCAATAGTGCACAAGGGTTTCAATTTCTCCACATCCTTGCCAACACTTGATATTTTCTGGAGTTTTTTGGTAGTACCCATCGTAATGTGAGGTGGGGTCTCATGGCTTTGATTTGCATTTCTGATTAGTGATGTTTACCATCTTTTCATGTGATTGTTGGCCTTTTGTAAATCTTTTTTGGAGATATGTCTACTCAAGTCCTTTGCCCATTTTTAAATTGAGTTGTTTGGGTTTTTGTTGTTGGTTTTATTCATCTTTGAGTCCCACATAGCATATATTCCATTGTTTTGCCCCACTTTTGGAAACGGGCTCAGAAAAGCTGAGCACCTGCAAGGAGGTTGACACAGAGGCACTGGACCATGTAAGTATATACTCTGAGGTTCTAGTTGAGCTTCACCTTTAGAGACAATTGACAGGAGTATCATCGGAGGAAGACTCTTGAGTGGGACATGCATTTCTCTATAAAAGTTTTCATTGCCTCATCACAAAACCCACATGAAATAGATTTTTAGAAGGAAAGGCGTTCTTGTTCTGGATTCGAACTCCTTGGGAAATTTGGAGAAGTCAATTTCCACTTTTTGGTTAGGAAATTGCCCTAGGCTGAACTTTGGAGACATGCTATTTATGCAGCAAAGGTCAAGACTCAGGGGAAACAAACGATAAATCATATTGATAATCTTCAGTGGTGGGTATTTTTTCATTCAGTAAACATCCATCATTTGCCTAAGAGCCAGATACTCGGCTAGGGAGTAGGAATATTCTGACAATTCGGTCAAAGTTAAGTCATCTCAGTCTGTATCTATCAAGGAGAATTACTGGAAAACTAGGTGTAGAAATGGGTAAATATTACCATTAATCTATGGGTCATTTTCCTATTTTCTTGACACTCAAATTTGGCTTTGATTTCCTTCTTTAATGATTTAGGTAAAAAATTGTAGTGGCTGATTAAAATGTGTCATGTTGAAAATGGTGGAAGAAATTAAAAGGTAATTTTCCCTTACTACTTAAAAAATCTGTGATTAACTTGATTGCTACTTCTCCCCATCTATAGAACATAAAGTGCCTATGGAGCTAAAAAAAAAAGTATTCATTGTTCAGAATCATTGTTTCAGAGACTTAGTCATAGCCAGTTTATAAGATGGCTAAGTGGAGTAACATATATAAAAGCTTCTAGAAAAGTCAGGGCAATATTTTCTTTCCTTTCTTTTTTCTTTTCTTTCTTTCCTATAATTTTTGGTCCTACCCATGAAAAAAGAGTTCACGAAGCAAATTAATAAGCAAGTTTGCAAACAAGTAAAGCACCCTTTTATTTAATGGCAAAGACATTTAGCAGCAGGACTCTATTCACACAATGAATTTGCTAATTATAAATGAGTCCCATGTAGTATTTAAATAATTTACAAGGTTTTTAGAAACCTTAGAGTTCTGTCCCCCTTCCACTTGTAACAATGTGATTGCAATCCCCAGGGAGAAAGAATATTGCTTTCAAAACATCCTATTAGTCAGACTGTTCAATTTACGTAAACCAACATCCTCTCATCTGTCGCACTTCCCGTCCATGACTGAAAACACTGAGGCCAAAATAAGCAGACAAAGCAAGAGAGCGTAGCATATAAGGCCTTTGAAGGTCTTGCTGCTGCCTGTTTTACACAGCCTCAGTTTCTGCAATTCTTTGCCGTGCACACTGTGGCCCAGCTACAGTAAACTTCTTGTCAACTCAAAAAACAGTGCCCTTGGCCAGGTGTCGTGGCTTGCACTTGTAATCCCAGTGACTTTGGAAGCCAAGGTGGGAGGATCACCTGAAGCCAGGAGTACAAGACCAGCCTGGACAACATAGTGAGACGTCATCTCTAAATTAAAAAAAAAAAAAAAATAGCTGGGCATGGTGGCACATGCCTGTAGTCCCAGCTACTCAGGAGCCTGAGGCGGGAGAGTCACTTGAGCCCAGCAGTTCAAGACTATAGTGGGCTATGTTTACACCAAGGCCCACTAGCCCAGGTGACAGAGCAAGACCCATGTCCCTAAAATAAATAAATAAAGTGTCCTTGGCCTATGTACTGGCCTTTGCCGCATGCTCATCTGATGAGCTCCTGCTCATCTTTTGTGACCCAGACCATAAACTTCATTGCCTTCTCTGAGCCACCTTTTCCAATGCCTGCAGGTACTTTGTCCCTCCTTTGACTGATTTCCCATAGTACTTGGCCCAGATCTTTGAGAAGTCTGATCACATTCAATGGCAATCATGTGCTTAAAAGGCTTTCTCCCACACCCGAGTGTGAGCTCCTGGAAGACAGGGACTCATGTTTGACCCTTTCCATTT
This sequence comes from Pongo abelii, assembly GCF_028885655.2. Taxonomy (NCBI): domain Eukaryota; kingdom Metazoa; phylum Chordata; class Mammalia; order Primates; family Hominidae; genus Pongo; species Pongo abelii. The sequence goes on along the minus strand of NC_072008.2, from coordinate 158,674,399 downwards.
ATCTCTAAGTACCTAGCATAGTTCTTGGCCCAGTATGCATTCAGCAAATATTGGGCAAAAGTTATTAGGATCACTATAGTAAATGGCAGTGAGGTCTAAAGGAGAAAAAATAAGAATGATGGGGACTCTGAAGTTAAGAAGAAAGGATATATGAAGAGATTAGGAGACAGGGGTCAGCAAGAGAGGATGGAAATAGAGAAACGCACGAAGAAAGCAAGTAGGAAGTGAAGGAATAAAGAAGTGAAGCCTGGGTTCTGGGAAGCAAAGTAACATCAAGAATGGACTCATGAGGTATGTGAAATTAGGGCATTTCTGAAGCTCATCTCTACCCACTTTTCCCTAGAGCCAAACTGGGATGGAAGAAAAGGCCAGAGTGAGGAATGAGGCAACAAACCATCTATAGACTATGAGCTAAGCCACCGCATTTGGCCTGGGGCTGGGGCTGGGGCTGGCCTCCTCCCGTGGCCTCTCCTGTTCTTCAGCTTCTCAATTCGTATCCAGGCCTAAGCACTGTCTCCTCTTCTCTCTTCTGCATCAGGGGAGGCCCAGTGAGGCTCTCTGTATACACAAGTTCATATATATGAGAGCAAATTGGCATGTGTGTGTGCTTGCTTCCCACTGGGTGTTTGAGTTTCTTTCACTCTTAAAAATAAGCCCAAAGGGAAGTGACATAGCAACTCCCCATCTACCTCTGCCTTTGCTATGTCAGAGAGTCTTTTACATAGCTCTGTGGAAAGCCTTGGCCTGCTCTTGAGCTTGCTGAACAGTTACACTGCATGAAGGGTGGGATGCTGTTGTAATGACGCATGTCAACATGCCATGGTATGTATTGTCTTTATGACAAAATGAGTTTTCAGACTCACCAAGCTCTCTTCCTCACAGGAGATGTGCCACTTGATGGTCACGGCCTTCTGGAGTTCTTTCTTGGGTAACCAAAAAGTGTCTAGGGCCTATAGAAAGCAGCACAGTGTAGCCCTAGATAAAAATCTCTTACCCAGATTGCAAGTTAGGCTCTGCCACTTAGTCTGAGGCTGAGTTTTCTCATCTGTCAAATGGGAGTAATCTCATCCACCTACCTCATAGGGGTTGCTCTGAGTATCAAATCGCATGGTATATAAGATTCCACATGTGACCAACATTCCACAGTTTATTGGCGATTTCTGGCTCCATTCTCTCATCTGATCCTCTCAACAATCCTGAAAATTATTTTGATCCTCATTTTACAGATGAAGAAACTGAGGCATGAAGAGGAAAAGTGACTTAGCCAAAGCGACATAGCTAGTGAGCCAGGATGATGCACGTTTTCTCTTCTCATACTCATCTTCAGTTATTCCTTGACACAAACCTGGTTACTAGTGCTATTGGCTACATGGCCCCTGTTTCTTAACTTCCCTCATGGCTCCTCCCCCCTGCAGCCGCTGAAGGTTCTCTGTGTAATGAATTAATGAGCTTTGCTTTTTTCTCCCTTTCTCCCCCTCTTTTTCCTGGCCTTTAGAAGAAAACACCAGCAGCTCCAGCAAAGAAAACCAGCACCACCTTCAACATCGTGGGGACCACCTATCCCATCAACCTGGCCAAGGACACTGAATTTTCCACCATCTCCAAGGGTGCTGCTCCCAGTGCCTCCTCAACCCCAACAATCATTGCTTCACCCAAGGCCACCTACGTGCAGGACAGCCCGACTGAGACCAAGACCTACAACAGTGTCAGCAAGGTTGACAAAATTTCCCGCATCATCTTTCCTGTGCTCTTTGCCATATTCAATCTGGTCTATTGGGCCACATATGTCAACCGGGAGTCAGCTATCAAGGGCATGATCCGCAAACAGTAGATAGCGGTGGCAGTGCAGCAACCAGAGCACTGTATACCCCGTGAAGCATCCAGGCACCCAAACCCCGGGGCTCCCCTTCATGTATTTCAGGATTCTTCTTTTTACCCCTCTACCAAGCTGTGACTCTCAATTCATATTTATGAATCTCTATGAAAAAAATAACTACAGAAAAATTAGTTGTCCCTCCAATATTGCTCAGTATAACCCCATCAAAGCCAAACACTGCCATTTGTCCAGTTGCTCATCTTAGGCTGCCAATCTCCCCTAGCTGAGGGCACTGCATGTATTTTATTGCACTCTGCCCACTGCAAAAAGAACAAGAGATTCTACTCTCTATAGTGGAAGCCTTGGCTGTTTGAGAGGCCCAGAACAAGGAGAATTGTTGACTGGCCATCTAGATCAGATGACTCTAACTTACTAGGCAGCCAGGTTAGGCTTGGCCATGTGATCCTACGTGCTACCTCCCCTGCCTTCAGCAAGGCCTACTAGGCATAAGTACTGATAGCAAAGGTGGGAGCCAGTTCTACACCCCCAACTCATTTCTTGGTTTGGAAATTACTGGGGACAATTGGTACTAACCACCGTCTACCATGTATGGCCAAAATAAATAGAACTAGCTCTGCCAGCCCGGCACCAAGATGGCTGGTGCCCTGCCATGTCCAGCCCCTCAGGAAAATAGTCCCCTCTTTGGTACATCTCTCCTCCAGAAAATCTTCTTCCCCCACTGCCTTTGACACCCTTGTAGCCAACTGAGCACTACTTAATTTGGACTCATTACCACCTGTAAACTTTTCAGGAAAAAATGATCAAGTATTTTTTATTTAAATCAAAAAGTTGCAAGTAGAAACAAAGTGATCTAGATTTTAAAAAAACCATTTTTTTAAAATATGGGCGAGATAGAAAAGTCACCTCCCTGCCAAGGCAAGTAGCCTATACTGGATTGGGTAAGAGGTTTGGAGTGGATGGTAGTTGAGGATTGAAGTCTGGCTCAAAAGAGAAGGCTACTGGCAGATGAAAGTCAAATTCTTCCTTCCATACACTCCACATTCCACACCCTGGCCCAGGCACTTTTCTCCCACCATGTCGGGAACCTCTGGTCCTCTGTTGATGCCGATTCTATGAGGGGTGAATTGGAAATGCATACAAATAAATATCTCTAGTCAATATTGAGTCAACTAGATCATTAACTTTATTGCCAATTTTATAATATATTATTTAGAGGCCATTTGTTCTTAATCTTAATGTGAGTAAAAGACACAGGCATAAATATGCAATTTTTATAAGTTAGATAAACTGAATCCCAGAAGTTTGAATGATTTGCCTAGGCTCCTTACAAGTGTCTTTAATAAAGAGCTATCATGCGCCCCTTTCCAAAGGCCAAAATAAAGGACTGAGAAGCCAGGTCCACCATGACCTCAGAATCAGCACAATCTCAGCGGGCCTTCTGGGTCACTAGTGGAACTTGGTTGGGCACCAAAAAGGTTTTTAGAAAGTCACAATGTGTCACCCAAGAAGATCACTTTTAATAGTCTCGGCCCAAGAGAATGAGACTGTTTATGATGGCAGCCCCAGCCACTTTGGCTCTGAATACCTGCACTAGTCCAGAGTATCCTAGAAGCCCAGGGTAAAGCCACAGGGGGCACCACAAGCAGATTCTCCCTGCCCACCGGCTGAACAAAGCTCCTAAGGGGTGTATCATTAGCTGCTGGTTGCCTTTTCATCCATCCTTTCCCCGTCCCCTGCTTCCTTGCCATTGCTGGGATAATGCATGCCAGTCCCATTATTCCTAAGACTGTGTCTGTAGGTAAATTCATGACTAGAAGAGTGTAGTCTTGTGGATATGTGGGGATACGGGGGGTGGGAGGGAGGGGCTGTTAATGGTTGTCTTAAGGAACTTAGAATGGAAGCCTGATCTTTGCCTCTGTGTAGAAATTGTGTTTCCAAATGCTTTGGTGCAATGTTTAGCTGCTGTTTATTAAACCCTTTCTGAATTGTACTTGGTCTGCAGAACTTTCTTTGGTCACTCTTTGCCTAACACAGACAGTACTATGTTTTTGGCTTTCACCCCCAATCTCATGCCACCATTACTTTCTGCTTCTTAACAACCATTGGAAAAAGATGGAAGAAAGGTACCCCCAGAGCAAGAAATGCATTACAATGATCCAAAGTGAAACTCGTGTGAAAACATAGCTTTGATTGACTCGAGGGTCTCATTATCCAATATGAAATATTATGAAAAAGCTGTATTGCTTCTTCGGCTAAATTCACAATTCACCCACTCCCAGGAAATAGAGACATGTATTTTCATTGTAATTCTAAAGGATTTCTCTTTTCCATGGCTTACTATTTTCCCTTTGGCAACAGTTCCCTTAGGCAATAGTTACTAGGCAAATTGAGAGTAAGTATTTTATTGATTGAGCCATGTGTTGGGAAATGGATGATGACCCTTATTTCTTACAGAGTTAGAAGAAATTTGGGAAATGATCTCATGAGATCTGCTTGAGGAAATCACCAGCTCCTAAGGGATGGGAAAAATCTTGGGAGAGCATGTCAAATCCCATACAATTTTTTATTATCAAAATAAAAGCAAGGACTTGCACCACCTGACACTCAATGAAAGTTCCAGCTCTGATGAATGTCCTACTGCTGCAGCAATCCCACTGTCCCTGGGCAGTTCCATCACACCCCCAGAACAACCATGCGATGGACAGGGGGCAGCCTGTTTTGTAAAATTGCCTGATACCAATATTTAAGTGTTGCTGTTTCCTTCAAAACCTTCTGAAACTACTTTGCCTTTGAAAACTATTCTCTTAGTCTTACGGGAAAGCTCAAGCTGTGCCCGTCAGCAAATGTGTTGCTGAGCTCTCCTAGAGTTTGAAACCCTGCCACAGGCTGGGACTGGTATTCTTGGACTTCAGTATTTATGGTATTCAGAGCATGACAGAGATATCCCCAGCAGTTCATTGAGGGTGCCAGTCTAGAGGCTGTTGGAAGAGTGTCTGGCACATAGTAGGCATTCAGTAAATATTTATTGAATAAATGAATGTGAATCTGGACCACAGCTACATGCAGGAGGGTTTCTTCATGGCAGTGTTGGAGAGGAGGCTAGCCAAATCATGATGCATGGAGACTAATAGAAACAAACAAATGCAAAGTGCAGCCTTGTAAAGTAGTACTAATAAATGTGCTCTATTTTAAGCCACTTTAAATAACTTCTCCCTAATGAAATAGCTGTTTGCTCCTATGGGCTTTTAAATTTGGGGATTCATTTAATGATCTATAAGTTCCTTGTACTAGAGTACTGAAGGCAGGAGAGGAAGGCATGACTGAGCACCAGACCCATCTGAAAGCTTCAAGCACAGCCCACTGGCCTATCCAGGATGCCTCTGTGTTATGACACCCTTCAGAGGGCTACCCAGGCCTTGAATCTTTGCAAGAGGTCCAGCAGGAGACGGAACTAGGAAGGGGAAAGTAAGAGGAAGGAAACAATTGGGAGAAATTCTGTTAAAGGTGCCCTAGAATTGGAAGCAGAGGCAGGGATCTCTCCTTTCCCGCTTCAACAGCTTTTAAATACACAAACTCCCTTTAGCCTGAGAACATTCATCATGTGACCACCTGTTGAAATGAGGCCCGAAGTCCCTGCCCTTGTTGACGGGAAAGGTGCCTTCTGGGGCCTCCCGCCTTTCCTTTTCTTGGCTTTTAGTTGTATATATTTAAGGTGTACAACATGATATTTTGATAAACATATACATAGTGAAAAAAATACTGTAGTCAATTCTATGTATTCAACTATAAGGGGGGTTGTTTTTTAGGTTTTTGTTGTTGTTGTTTTCAGATTCTACATATAAGTGAGATCATGCAGTATTTGTCTTTCTGTGCCTGGCTTATTTCACTTAGCATGATGTCTTCCAGTTTCATCCATGCTGTTGAAATGGCAAGGGAAACCTAGACCTGTTCTGTTTTCCTTCTGCCTCAGCTCCAACAATTTGATATAATGGGAAAAGCACTGAGAAAAATGGACACCTGGATTTCAGCCAGGGTTCAATCCCATCATAATTGCTAGGTAATGTTGGGCAAGTCCCTCCCCTGAGCTGAGACTTAGTTTTCCCCATTAGTAAAACCAGATTTTGATCAGAGCCAAGTCAACAGAGTACCCAGCAGCTACCCTTAAGCTTTACCACATCCTGCCCCTCCCCACTGATTGTGCTGTTGCCCTCACACCAGCCCATTCCAGGAACGCAACCCCATCTTTTGGTTCCCTGTTACACAACTTGGAAGAGTTGGCAACTTCAAAGGAATTTGATCATACACCAAGTAAGGACAACTAGGAGACTAAACCTGAAAATACAAGGGTCAAACTCTCAGGTCTAACAGTGATCTCCCCAGCCTCCCCACCCCATCTCACACTCAGATCCTTGCCCTCAGTTCCATGTGGCAGGGTCTCCCTTGATGCGACACAGGATCATTAGTGGCCCAACTCCAGTTCTAGCATGGGAAAAGTTGAATCCTAAATTGAGGAGATTAAGGGGGTGCTGGTGCCAGGAAGGGGGCCCACAGGCAAGCTGAGAGCAAAGAGCAGAAACAAAACAGACATTCCCCCCTTTGTTTTTTTTTTTTTTTCTCCAAAGTTTCAGCTCAGGGAAGAACAGAAATTCTTAGACGGGAGCTCCCTAGACTTATGACAAACAGACTGAGCTCTTGGGATCTACATTCACAAACTCTCCCTTCTCTGCTGTCACTGGAAAAAGTGGTCTCCCTTCTGTCTAAGGCCCAGCCTCTCCTTTTGTTCTTCATCTCTGCTCCTCTCTTCTCAAAGAATTCTAATTTTGTTATCTGCTCTCAGTGAAGCTGTTCTTGCTGAGTCACCACTGCCCTTGTTACTAAAACCTAAAGGCAGTTTTCAGTTATCTTACTTTACCTGTCAGCGTTTGACACTGTTGAAAACTATTTTATTCTTGAAAATGCCTCTTTCTGGTTTCCATAGCACCACAGTCTCCTGATATCCCTGCTTTTTTTCTCTGCTACCTTTCCATTTCTCATGTTTTTCCTTTTCAATTTCTCTCATCCCTTAAAGGCTGGGGTTCCCTCCAGTGTCTTCCCTGTTCTCTTTTCACTCTCCACACTCTCACTGAGTGCTCTCATCTGTCCTAATGGCTTCAGTTAGCACATATTACCATTAACTTTTGTTGGGTAACAAATTATCCCAAAATAAAACAACCACATTTATTGTACCGATAGGACAGTGCACCACAGGGATGGCCTGTCTCTGATCCATGATGCCTAGGGTCATAGATGGGAAGACTCAAACAAGTAGAAGGTGACTTAATTGACTAGAACATCTGGGGATGGAGGATATGCTTCCCAGCTCCGTGTGAAAAGGGATGCATTCTGTAGTAAGATGTAGGAGTATTAGTTGCCTAGCTCCAGTCTTATTCAGTAGGACAAAATTTGAGTCTTAAACTGAGAAGATAAAGGAGGTTCTGAGTTCCACATTGGGGGATAGGGGCTTTCACTCACATGTCTGGCAGCTTGGCTCTGAGTGTTGAAGGACAGGTTCATCTGGAACTGTTGACTGGAGCTTCTATACATGGCCTCTCCTTGTGGCTTCTCATAGCGTGGCTTTTGGGTTCTCATAAGAAACATCTCCAGAGGGATGTATAAGCATCCAAAGATAACCAAATGGAAGCTGCATGGCTTTTATTGGCCCAGCTTGGAAAGTCATGCAGCATGCCTAAGGCCAGTGCAGAGTCAAGAGGAAGGGTGGATAGGGTCAAAGACTTTGCAGATGTGTGTAAAATCTGCTATTCAAGAGGCTGAGGAGGAAGGATCCGTTGAGCCCAGGCCTTTGAGGCTGCAGTGAGCTATGATCGTGCCACTGTACTTCAGCCTGGGACAGATGATGACTCCATCTATAAAAATAAATAAATAAATAGATAATAATTTAAAACTCCACCACATCTCCTTTGTGCTGATGACTGCCAAATGAATACCTCTAGCTTAGTTCTTTCACATCAAATTTTTTGACAAGTTCAAAACAGTACTCTTGATTCTTCCACCCTCACAGTTCTTCCCTTGGTTATTATTTTGTCAATAAATCAGAACGTCACTCACCCAGATGCTCAGGCCAAAACCCTATGAGGTATTCTTAGCCTCTCTCTCCCATCTTCACATCTAGTACATCTGAAAATCTTGAAAGCTCAGCCTCCAACTTAAATCCCATATTAGCCCTACTTCTACTACCTGTACCCCAGTCCAAGGCTCCATCATAATCTCTCACCTGGAACACTACAGAGCTATCCTTTTAAATAGTAAACCAGATCATATCACTTGCCTGTTGAACACACTCCAATGGCATGCTGCACATAGACTAAAATTCAAACTCTAGCCTTCACCTTCAAAGTTTTGTGTGACATGGTCTTGTTCACTCCTCAGCCTCCTGTTTTCACAATGCCTGTCTCTCACTCACATTTCATCAACCACATCAACTGCACATCAAGTCCCAATATAACTTATGGACTTTATGCAGGGTGTTTCCTCAGTCTAGCAAGTTCATTTTCTCCTTGCCTTCACTGGCTGACTTCTGCTCACCCGCAAGCTCTCACCTGAAAAGTCACATCTCTCAGGCCTGTGTCCTTCCAGACTGGATGCTTTGCCATGTTGTGTGCTTCTATTACACTCTGTATTGCTCTCACTACCCCAACACTCACCATGTTTTATTGCAGTCTTGCACTAGACTAAGAACCATGAGGGAGAGCTGTCCTTGTACACAAGTGTAGGATCAAAACCAGAGTCTAAACTTAGCAAATACTTATTGAATAAAATAACTTCTGAGTTGGGCTTCAAAAGATGATTCAGAATTTATCAAGCAAGAAAGATATGGGTATTCCAGACAGGATGCACAAAGGCCCAGAAGTGAGATAAATCTTAATGAGGTATACAGCAAAACATATTTGTCCTAACTATCCAGACATTCTACCCATTAGGGTGGATGATGAATATAATGGTTCTGGACTTAAAAGGTGGTACAAGGGACACAACATGTTATATACGTGAGAACCTGGCTGCATGCCATCATTTTGATGACTTATCTGAAAAGGTTGGCTTTGACAAGTTCAGAAAAGTGCTAGCAACACATGTGAGCTGCTTTGGGGAAAGCCACTTGCTGGCCCTTACGATTGGCGTCTCCATTCCAAGCCAACATCCTGTACACTCAGAGTCTTAGAGTTTCCCTTCCTTGAAGCCTCTCTTCACCCTTGCCAACCAGCAAACACATCCTCATTCAGATCACTGAAGGGTCAAATAAAATGCACAAAGGTGCATGAAGGGTAATAACAACACTGCTAGGTCTTTTGCAGGCTGCTAGGTTTTATTGTAGCCTCAGAATAACAGAATAGCACTAAAAGCTGCACAAGGCTGGAGGCTTGACTCTGCATTCCAGCAAATGAAATTTTATACCTGCATATGTCATGTTGGGTAACAGCTCTAGGGTATTCATACACTTCGAGCTGGGCCTCCTTTCTGAAATACAGATCTAGCCTAGAATCATACTGATCATCTCCCTGCCTCTTGATAGGAAGAAATCTAGGAAAGTTTAATGAATTCTTAATGGCAAAGTGGAGAGCTAGTGAACTCCCAGTAGAACTAGTACTAGTGAAGTCCAAGGTCTCCTTAGTCACCACATTCCCTCCATGCTGTAGTCAGAAGAAGCTGCTACTGACCCTGAAGCTGTCTGCTTTCTTCAAACAACATCCATGCTGAGCTGGTGTGCTATGATGAGCCAAATTTTCCAGGCTTCAATGACACTAGCAGAACTCCTCCACATTACCAACTCCCATGGTAAATGGGATATGTTGCCCGAGGTTGGTCTTCTGGTCTGTGGTTACCTCAGCTGGTAATCAGTTCTAGGCACTTTGGTTTTAGGGCATGGTCACACTGCAATCCCTTTCAAGAAGCCATGATGATAGATGCAGCAGAGCCTAGATCTTGGGCAGGTGGCCATTTCCTCTTGTAAGTACTAATATGTGGCCATGTAAGAGGCTTGGATCAGGAATGGTCTCTGTCAAAACCCATGACAAAAATAAGATACCAACATGATCATGGGAAAAAGCTTGTGGTGGTTGGAGCAAATGTGAATGGTAAAAAGACACAGGCACAGGGAGGCAAGAATACTGAGTTCTAATCTGGGATATACCACTGTCTCAGCTGTGTGAACTTGGGCAAGTCATTTAACCTCTATGTAACATAGCATAATAATAAAACTTTCCCAGGGATGACTACAAAGATTAAATGAACTATTGCACATGAAAGATGGTTGCAATCTTTAATTGCCACTTATATTGTATTAGTCTGTTTTCACACTGCTGATAAAGACATACCTGAGTCTGGATAATTCATAAAGAAAAGGAGGAGGCTTAATGGACTCACAGTTGCATATGGCTGGGGAGGCCTCACAGTCATGGTGGAAGGCAAAAGGCACATCTTACACGGCAGGCAAGAAAGAATGAGAGCCAAGCGAAAGGCGAAACCCCTTATAAAACCATCAGATCTCATGAGAATTATTCACTACCATGAGAACAGTATGATTCAATTATCTCCCACTGGGTCCCTCCCACAACACGTGGGAATTATGGGAGCTGCAATTCAAGATGAGATTGGGGTGGGGACACAACAAAACCATATTACGTATGTAGGAGATACATCTAATCCCAACACTGTTCCTGACTTGAAATAGGCCCTCCACATCTCTAGGTCTCAGATAGTCACCTGTGTAATGAGGATCTTGAGCTATGTGACCTTTAAGGGCCCTTCTGGGCTTGATATTCCAGGATTCTAGCCAAATTTATCAGAAATGAAGTCAATTATGTCTGTGTACAAGGTATTCTGAAATGGTTTTTATTGTTTACATGAAGGAAATGTTGTGATGTGCATTTTGGATGCAAATAGCAGCAAAGTATATACTGGGGGGAGGGAAATCCAATGCTCCCGAAGTTCCAAAGTCCCAGTACTTGACAGGATAAATACTGACTGCCGTGCACATATTTATCTTTTGAGCTGCAATCAGATCAGAGCAAAGTGTAAGGTAGAATAACAATTCTCAACACAATTATATGCTTTCTGAATATGGGTTGATAATTTATGATTTTTCTTTATTTTGAAAATTTAAAAAATCATCTTGATTGTTCCCTGGAAATCAAATAGCTTCCTGGGAAAATGTCTGCTCTTGAGAAAGGAGGGATACTGGTGGACAGAGCAGATATTATGTATTAAACTCCTGACATATACTCGGCTTTTGAGTTTCCTTCTTTCCACCTTTCTCATTATTTCTCCACATTTGGATACCAGCACAGTGCTTAGTACATAGTAGAAGGCTCAGGAAATGATTGTTGAGTGAAGAAATGAATATGATGGAGACCAGTTTCTCAAAATCCTCACCCAGAACAACTTGTAAGTTGGAAGAGTCACACGGGAACTTAGGGCCAAATTAAGTAAATGAAGGGATAGTGATAGCAACAATACTAACACTGAGAACTGTCATTCACTGAGTGCTTCCTGGGTGCCAGTTGCTGTGTTAAGCACTGACAACAACTCTTTGAATTGGATATGGTTGTTTGCCAGATGCCAGCCTGCTCCTGTTTTGCTTCATGTAATAAATGGAAAGGGACTCATTCACTTGCAGATATTTATTGAAAACCTCCTTGGCATGGGTGTCAGTCCTGTGCTAAGTGATGGGGGTTCTGCAGCAAAGGCAAGCATGGAGTGTGCTCTAAGGAGGGTATAATCTAGTGTCAGAGAGACAGGAAAAGAATCATGAAAAGGTTGAATGTCAGAGTCTGGGGGAGCATGGATGGGGGCCCTTGACTAGCCTGAGACACTCAGGGAAGAGCTTTCTGGAAAAACTAGCATCTAACCTGTGACTTGAACTGAATAGGTGGCTTGTCCTAATCAAGAGTGGGGTGAGGACAAGGAGGAAAGTCAGAGACAGAGAGAGAGAACAGCAGAAGTAATCTAGCCAAAGGAATATTGTGTACAAAGAGTAAGGCTACAGATACTGAGTAGTTAATTATGGTTAGAGGGGAGACAGAAAAGGGAAGGAGGCTATTAGATGAAGCTGGGAAGGAAGGCAGAGACAGGTAATGTGCAAAGGCTTCTGTAAAGGTTGGGGAATGCTTTTAGACCTTACCTTCAAAGCAACGGACAGACACTAAAAGATGTTAAGCAAGAGTGTGGAGGAGTAATGATAATGGTGGCATGGTGAGGTCATGACTGGGCCCAAGTTCTGTGTTAGACAAGGAGATGCTCTGGCTTCAATGACAGAATGGAATAAGAAGGGAAGCATGGGCACACAAGTCCAGTGTAATCATCTGCTTATGACATGATGAACCCTGAATTATACAGTGGAACCGGGAGTGAAGCAGAGGGCATGACCTGAGAGAGATTTAGAAGCTGAAATCATTGACACATAAAGACTAATTAGATATTTGTCCTGAAGAAAAGGAGGCATCAAAGATGACAGCAAAGAAGGCATCTGACTTGAGTGACTGGGTAATGTGGGTAATGTTTCTGAACATGGGTAAGAAACACTGGAGGAGAAGCAAGTTTGAGTGGAAGATGATGAACTCAGCACCAGACATATGAAGATGGAGGTGTCTATGGGTCACGATTGGTGGAGGTGTGCTGGAGGCAATTGTATATCATGGTCTGTAGGTCAAGGTCTGGATCTCAGGGTCTGGAGGCCTGAACTCAAGAAAACAATATGGGATCAAGACTTTGTCAGTGTAGTAAAGGTTGTAATTGAAACCTTAGGACCTCCTTATGTCTCCTGCCCCTGCCCAACACCCCCAGCCATGGGAAGGAGTGCAGAATGAGAAGAGAATGTGGCCCAGATACTCTGAAGAGGAGCAGATGCACTTAAGAGGTGGGCCTGGGACAAGCAGCCAGCAAGGGAGACTGACAATGAGCAGCCAGACAAGCACAAGGAAGACCAGGAGGAGCCTCCGTTATGAACGGAGGCTGAGGGAAGAAAGATAGGATTTCTAGAAGGATATAGGAGTGGGCATGTTCAGTGACATCAGCTGCTGCTGCTGATTTTAGAAAGGACAAGGACTGAACATATCTTCTTTAGATTTATGGACAAGAGCCTTTGGTGAAGTTCATGAGAGTGCTCTCTGTGGGGTAATAGAGGCAGGAGTCAAATGGGTTGATAAGTGAGGGAGAAGAGAAGAAAGGTAGTGGACAGAAAGGACTCCTTTAGGACATTCTGCAGAAAGGAAAACAATAAATACACAGTTGTAGCTGGAGGGAATGTGGGGTTAAGAAAGGTTGTGATAAGTTAGTTTATTTTTATGTGGGAGAAACGTTAGAAAGTGTATAGGCTGAGGAGAAGAAACAAATAGAAAAAGATAAGAGGAGGAGGAGAAGGGAGTGAGAGAATAAGAAAGGATTGAGAGAAAGAAAGATAGAAGGAGGGAGGGAGGGAGGGAAGCAGAGACCAGTGAAGTGGAGGTGAGATAGGGTACTGGGCTCAGAGGGCAAGATACAAGAATGACTATCAATCAGAAATTTGTTGAGAGTTTGGTGCCCAGAATCCTTCTTGTGGTAGGCAGAATAATGGTACCCCCAAATATGTTTATATCACAATCATCAGAATCTGTGAATATATGATTTTACATGGTAGAGGAATTAAGGTTGCTAATCAGTTGACCTTAAAATAGGGAGGTTACTTGGAATTATTCATGTGAGCCCATGTAATCACACATGAACCAGTGTAATCACACGTGAGCCAGTGCAATCACACGTGAGCCCGTGTAATCACACGTGAGCCAGGATAATCACACGTGAGCCAGTGTAATCACACATGAGCCAGTGTAATCACACGTGAGCCAGGATAATCACACGTGAGCCAGTGTAATCACACGTGAGCCAGGATAATCACAAGGATCCTTATGAGTGAAAGAGGAAGGCAAAAATGAAAACCATAGAGATCACAGCCTGAGAAGGACTTAGCTCCACACTGTTGGCTTTTAAGATGGGGAAAAGGGGCCAGGAGCCAAAGGATGCAGGTACACATTGAAAGCTGCAAAGGGCAAGGAAATGGATTATCCCATAGGGCCTGCAGAAGGATCACAGCCCAGTGACACTCATTTTGGACTTCTGACCTCCAGAACTCTAAGATAATAAATTTGTGTTTTTTTTAAGTAACTACATTTGTAGTAATTTGTTATAGTATTCATAGGAAACCAATACACTTCCCCTCATCTTTATTCCTTTCCAAGATTTTAACCACTGGAAAATAACTAAGGCTCACCAATAAAATGTAAGTTTCACTGCTGGTTTATTAATTTGGGTAAACATTTAAAAGTCCTATAATACAAGGTTTCTCTTCAAATTCTGTTTGAAACTGGCTTGGAGTGGCAGGATGTTCATCCTACAAATGTCTACTGCTCATAGAGCCCTATGCAAGGTTCTAGGAACATAGTAGAGAACAAAACAGACCAGCACTGGCACTGAGGGCAGTTTTCAATAACACGCAACAAAAACGGGGTACCTGAACCACAGGTGTCCAATCCTTAGATTTGCATGTTTAGAAAAACCTAGTTCTAGCTCAGTGATTTTTAGTGATTTTTGCCAGCAATGTTGTTTTCCTCATGGGTGAACTAAGAGCACCCTGTAGACAGAACCAGGAAGGACTGAATTGCCTGGGAAGACCATGTGTGGACAGGGAGAAACCACACAAGTTGAGAGCTTGATAAGTGTTAGGGCAAAAGGACAAGGCCCAGAGCATTTAGAATATTGGTCAAAGCCACAGAGGCAGCTCTGGACTGCAGAGCAATGATGCCTAACAGGCAATGCCTCACTAGGAGAAAGTCAAGGGATTGAGGGTCTGAATATTTGAGGCTGTGCTTGATCCCTGAGTGTGCTCTGTCCCTGTCCTTGCTCCCGGGCCCATCATGCTATAACTGTCACAGTGCTGATAACAATGTGTTAGCTAGCTATCTGCCACAGGACCACGAGCTCCTTCTGGGTAGGGGGAGGGGGCAACGGCTGATTTCTGTACATATCAGGTTATTGCAAGTTCCAGGCACAGAATTGTCAATGTTTTTTTGACTCTGGAAGGAGAGGGGAAGAGATTCACAGAGACTCTAAGCCACAGTGTAAGTTACAGATTAACCTGAGAGTAGGGAAGGGAGGGAGTGATGAAAGGAGCATCCTTTTTGACCTCTTTCTCTGTTACTAATGAAGATGCCAGACTTCCAAGCTTCTTCATTATTGACCTTTTCATTCTCCCACCCACCTCCTTGAGGGATTAACAACTAAATAAAACTCACTTGAAAGATGTCTTCAGTGAGCAGTCAGGGAGGGAAATCCCAGCAGCTATGGGGTTGTAAGAGCAGGGGGCAGCTGCATTTAAGGTCGTGTCAGTGGGTTTGGGGAACAGCCCCTGAACTCTGGATTCTGGGCAGGATGCCCACTTCTTATGGAATCACTTAGGGCCTAAGATTCCCACTTTACAGCAGACCCAGGGACCAAGAAGACATAGGCCTGCGGAGTAGTGTCTCAGCAAAGCCTCTGTGAAATTTTGGTACATGAAGGACCCTGAGTTTGCCAACAGTCACATTGTATCAATTGGGAAAGAGAAGCACATATTTCCACATCAGAGAAAGAGATTCCTAGGGAAGATAGAACTGGTACGTTACTTGCCTTGGTTCCCAGGAACACTAAACTGAAGCCAGTGACTGCTTCATTTTATGACATCCACTCAATGTATTATAGTTATTCACATATGAACAACATTTTTGTATCAACTTTCCTCTGACGTAAACACACAAATATAATTTTTGAGCAGAATGAATTTTTAAATTATCTTTTATATGGTGTATAAATCCACAAATCAGACCAAGGCTATTGCATTAATGATTCTTCGTCATCAAGCAGAGAATAAAGACAGCAAGAAAAAAGCCATTCAATGCCCCCACCCACTCACTGTGATTTCCCTGTCACTTGCCTCCGTGGATCTAATGCTTCACGGCTAGCAGAAGTTTCACTTTTATCCTGGGGGTTCAAGCTAGGAAGAGTGCACTCAGAACAAGGGTCAAAGGATGTAATTTGAAACCAAGAAAAAAGAGTGGTGCAACCTTGTCCAGGAGCTGTGTGAAAACATCTTCATCTTATAGTGATGCCCCAGTCACTTGTACGTCAGGAGTTTAGTGCTCCTTCTCAGGCTGCCCACTGAAGCTATCTTTCAAGTGGATTTCATTTAGCTGTCAATCATCTGAGGGGATGGGAGAAATGAAAATGGAAAAGGAGGCTTGGGATACTGGAACCAGTGAAGAGAAAGATCAAGGAGGATGACACTTTCTTCTCTCTCTCCTTTCAAAATTATCTAGATATATCCTTTTCCTTCTATTTGAAAAGCTGGAAGCTCAAGATAAAACTTGAGCTGAAGTTCTCAAACTGTGGTTCTTTGCCCTTTGTGCCCCTTTGCTCCCACTCTTTGAGATTAACAGAGGGAAATAGTATTTCATGTATAGAAAACAACATTTGCAATGGTTCAGAGGCTCAAAGTGCAAGTAGCTGTTGAGGAACTACTAGGAATCAAGTGTAGCTCAAAAGGATAGTACTGGGAGAGGGCAGAGGACATAGTGCAGAAGCACATGATAGAGATGTGGGTATAGAGATGTGGGTGCAGAGATAAGTACAAGACAGTCATGCAGAGCTGTGTAGGCCAGGGTCAGGAGTTTGAACTTTATCTGAAGATCAATGAGGACCCACTGAGAAACATTACGTAGGAGAATGTTATGACCAGATGAGATTTAAAATGATCTCTTTGCTGCTGGTAGAACAGAATGACAAGGAGTAGGACTGGTTGCAGGGAGGCCATGTAGGAGGCTAGGAAATGCGTTCAGGCAGTAGTTAGTGTTCTAGTCCAGCCTTTCTAACACCCTTTTTAAAGAACACTTAAAAAATACAATGTACAAAAAATACAATGTACAAAATTTGGTAACTAAATATGGGAATATAGAAGATGAAAGGATACAGCTTGATAATCAGGTTTCTAGCTTGGATGTCTGAATGGATGGCTGTGTTATTTGTTAATTATGGTTTGGTGTTGAGAGTTCAGGATCTCTTGAGTTTAGTTTGGGGACATCCAATTAGAGATGTTCAGGAGGAAGTTGGATATTATGGAACGGAGGCTAGGAGAAAGATCTGAATCAGAGATAAGTATTTAGAAGTAATCAGGAGATCAATTATAATTAAACTTAGCCAGAAAGAAATCCGTAGTAATCCCAGATAGATCACTTTTAAGTTGCAGGTAAATTTTAGATGGACGGGCGGGAAATACAGGGGAAACTGTCTGATGAATTCTATTTTATTTGGAAATATGAGAGTGAAAGTATATGCTGAGAGTGAAAGAAAAGTGGTTTGAAGAGAGTAGAGAAGATTTAAGGTAGTCAAAGTAGAGACCAGGCATTCAAAGAGCCAGTTGAACTTGCAGACTATGAATATTCATTGAAGTCAATCTGCTTATTGGTAAGATTTTCTCTAGCAGCCAGTGTTCATTAGACTAAGAAAATGAGGTCAATAGGAGAATGGCTTGTTAGATAAGTGAGGACAATGGGGAAAATAAGTTCTCAGCCCTGGGACTGATACAGAGTAAGATAATGAGTAGATGAACGAATGAACTAATAATGAATGTAAGGGACTCTGTGAGTCCACCTAGAAAAAAGTGAGACTCAGTCAAAGCAATTCTTGTTTCACAACCATATGTAGGCTCAATACCATGGAGAGAGGGTCTTTCTCAATTTCCACAGACATCCTAAAAGAAGGAGGTGAAGCCCCCAGGGGTTCATCCCACATTAGCATTGGAATTTATCACTGCCCTGAACCCTATTCCAGGATCTTGCTCAATGCAGGCCATGGAGCACTGATAAGCTTTGGAGCCTGCACTGTAGGAAGAGATAGAGACACCTACTGTATCCTCTTGGAAACCCCTGCTCCCTGTTCCCACACACCACTTGGCCTGGCCAGTCCTCATGGGGCTAGGAGTGTTTGCTCTTTGGAGTCCCATTAGAGAAGCCTCTGAGGAGGGAACTGTCCCTCTATAAGTCTCATTCTCCAAGAGGGTGGGATTTGCTGCTCTGAGCAGGCCTAGGACACACGCCAAATCTTTGCTGCAGAGGCTCTGAGCACTCCAAATCTGAGGCATAAAGACAGTATTTCACAGAAGAACAGCCTTCCTTTTACTGACTTCTTATTCCAATGTAACTTTTGGTAAGGATTATAGACATAAATGATTGCAACAGAATTGTCAATAGTAAATGTTATTGCTATGGTTTAAAAACACAAAACAAACAAATAATTGCATTAGTGGGTGGAAATGATAATTTTAGTGGCCTAAAATGATGATATTAGGCCAGATCATTTTTTCTGCTTTGGTAACTGTAGAATGCAAAGATAATAACTACAACATTACAGGGGGCATGAAGATTGGGCAGAACCAAAACTGAGTCATCATTGTGAAAACCTCACTTCCCACTCAAACTGTCATTGCCTCCACATAGACTGAAAGCAAATGTCATAAGTCAGCGCATCTCTCATTGTGAAGTGCCTGTGAATCCCCTGAGGGATCTTGTTAAAATGCAGATTCTAACTCAGAGGGTCTGGGTCCAGCCAGAGACACTGCATTTCCACAAGCTCCCAGGTGGTGTTACTAGCACTGGTCCGTGTGCCTGAGGAGAAACGTCCAGTCAGCGCCCCATCCCTGGGACGCTGGTACATAAAGGTCACAATAAAGATCACAACACTAGCTCAGAGTTGGGATCCCCAGGGCCAGATCTATAGCCTCTCTCTTCCCTTACAGAGTACTGAATCCCAGAGGCCTGAGTCAGGCAGATGGAGATCAAAGTAACAGTTCCATTACTGATAAAATCTCACCCATGTAACAAAAAACCACTCACAACCCCAAAAGCGATTAAAATAATTTTTTTTCAAATCTCAATGGGAGGCCTTGGTTTAGTCAGGCAGCCACAGTAAGCCTGCCAGTGGGTCCGTCCTCCTCCCCCAAATTCAGCAGAATGAGCCCACCCAGAGTGAGTGCAGCTGGTCAACCCCCAGGGGCTTTTGGCTTTCCTCTGAGGGCAAGACCCCTTTCCCTTGGAGGACAGTGGACCATACAAGTAGGCTAGGCGAGGCGAGTAGGCCTCAGAACAGAGATAGAGGAGGGGGTTGCACCAGCGGGAAGGATCTGTTCGGTGCCTCCTGTTAAGCTAGCCAACCTTGGGGAGCACAGATGGAAAAGAGGAGGAAAGTGGCCATGAGAATCACCTCTGAAGTCCCTGGACATGTTACCATGAAGCCTAGGACCTGGAGGGACTCACTTGCCCCAACCTAGTTTGAATGTGTAATGTGAGCCACGTGCCTTGTGGTGGGTTTGGGAGGTGTGAGAGCCACGTGGCTTGTGGCAGGCTTGGGGGGTGTCAGCCTTCTTGCTGCTGTCCCCCTCCCCGGGTCTCCCCTTCCCCCCCTTCAGTGTAATCACCTCACAGTGGCCAGAGTGGCCTGTCAATCAAATCAGATTATGTCATGCCTCTGCTCAAGACCTTCCAGTGGCTTCCAAGCACAGGTACAATGAAGTCTTCATCCCTCACTGAAGCCTGTAAAGCCTGGCATAGTCTGGCCCTTGCTCACTGCACCTCAGCTACCCGGTCTGCTCAGCTCACCTCAGGTCTCTTCTCACATGTCACTCCCTCACACTGCCAAGTGCACACTCTCAAAAATATCCCTGCCTTCACCCCCTTGATTCCAACTCTCATTTCTTGATGGCACTTAGTATTGTCTGAAATTACGTTTTTATGACTGTTTTTTACTATAATTTTCTTCCTCTTCTACTGCATACGCTCCCACACCCATACACACACTAAAAAGCAAGCTTCCTCAGGACAAGGACTTAATCTTCATTTTCACCACAGCAGTTCCTTTTAGAAGAGTGCCCAACACATAGTAAACTCTCAGAAATATTTGTGAATGAGCAAACCCTCACACAACTCTGTCAGATAGGTATTATTTTATCTCCATTTTTCACATGAGGAAACAAAGACACAGGGAGTTGAAGCAATATGCACAAGTGCACCTGCCCTTCTTCCAGGCTCTTCACTGCCCTTTTTATTTATTTATTTATTTTTAAATAGCTTTCCAACTGCCACCTCCTGGAGAGGTGGCATTTCTCAATTGATAATGCCCAGCATCCATTTCTCCCTTCCTTCTTTCTAACAGAACCTTAAGTTTATGATTCCACTCCTTCCACATCGATCATATATATGTTGGGCAAAATTAATCCTTTTTGTACCTTGGACAGACTTGATTAATCTGAGGTAATCCATCCCCCTTTGTCTCATATTTAGTTCAGAAATAGAAACGAAAATGTGGCTAAGGGATTCTGGGAGAATTCTCACTCATTCTTTTGACAGAATTTCCAACAGTGATCCTCTTCTCCAGAATGCAAATGAGAAAACCAGTAACTCCATTCAGTAGTGTAAACTGTCTTATAATCCAAGAGAAACCAGCCATGGTATGAAATGTATGGACAACAAAATGGAAAGAACTTGAGTCCCTGATGACATCAGTAAACCACTGGATCAACCAGCCCTAAAGCCCACCCTATCTCAGGTCTCTGTTATGTGATTCAATGCTTCCTTACTGTTTGAGCTAGCTTAAGTTAATTTTTCATTTTATTTGAAGACAAATACATAGCAAATGATATATAACAACCTTATCTCTACTCCTTCCTAAAGGAAGAGGGTGACAGGGAGACAGAATGTGAAATACCATCCACCAGACTCTGACTCATTCCTGACCCTTCAACTTGGCTCCCCTAACTGTGTTTCCATCATCCAGACTTAAACCGTATGACAAAAACCATACCCCTTAAACTTCTTGAACCCTACAGTCATCGAAAGCGGATCTAAATAGGATAAAGAATGGTCAAAATCTCTCCCACTTTACACGTCCACCAACTACTGTCTTAGGGAACTTCACTTTCAAGATGTTTAATAGCTCTCTTCCTTCCCATAAACCCACTGAAGTATTGTGAAAGGAACATAAAAATATGAATAATCTCATAGCAGCATTAGAAATCCTTAAAGTGCACCATAAATGTCTACAACATGGAGCAAATTTTAGAAAGTAAGTTTACATGTGATAAAATTAATGGTGGATCTTAACAGGACTGAATAAACTAAAGCTCCATATAGGTGACAAAAAGACTTCTGAACACAGGAAAACCTAAAGATTAGAAGCAGCTATGTCTGAGAGTGGAAAAATGCCATAGAGTCATCAGAGTAAAGTGTTCAGGAGCAGCTTTTTTTGTGTCAGTCTGCTCTCAAGGCAGCTGAATATGTCACATTTTTTCAGTTAAAGCTGTGCTTCTGCTGTGGGAGACTACCAGAAGGGATATTAGGACTAGAGTGGGGAAAGTGAGACAGCACTGCAAGTATCTTCAAACTGCCTCGAGGACAAACTGCCTCGAGGAGTACAAAGCATGCTTGCTCCCAACAGGAACATAGCCAGCATTTTGTACTCAGAATCTTGAATCAATGTAGGAAATAGGGAATTTTACTTATGCTGAGGTAATATACACAGCTATTAATATTGATCAGTCTAGACCAGTGATTCTGCACTTTTTGTCTGCGCGTGTAATCACTCAGATAGCTTTAAAATACTGACATTAAGTAGTTGTTACCTTTGGAATGGTATTAACTGGGAAAGGGCAAGAGGGAGTTTTCCTGGGTGCTAGAAATAGTCTATATCAGGGATCATCAAACTACAGCTCACTGGCCAAACAGTACACACCACCTGTTTTTGTAAAGTTCTATTGGAATACGGACATCCTTACTCGTTTACATATTTCCCACGGCTGCTTTTGCACTACAATAGAGTTGAGTAGTTTCAACAGAGACTGGCTGGACCACAAAGCCAAAAATATTTGGTTCTTTGCAGAAAAAGTTTTCTGACCCTTGATCTATATCTTTATCTTAGTCATGGTGCATTGTGTACGTATGCATATGTATATATGCAAAGATTGAACTGTACACTTACAATTTTTATGCTATATTGTGTGTAAATTTCACCCTACCAAAAAATGTAAATAAAAATAAAGAAATTCAAGTGCTTGGGTAACACCTGCAGATATTCTCACTTAATTGTTCTCTGGTATGGTCTGCACATCAGCATTTGTAAAAGCTCCCAGGGTAATTCTAAGGAGAAAACTCATCACAACACTAGCTTCCATGATCACATAGCAGGATAAAAGAATGTAGGAAATTGTACATTGGCTTTTAAAACTTTCATCTTTGGGTGAAATATATAACTTTGGCTCACATTTCTTTGGCAAAAACCACATGGCCACATCTAACTTCAAGAGGCGGGGAAGAGAAATATACCATGTACTTGATACGATAACTGGAATATTTGGTAGATAGCACTGATTGCTACCCTGGTCCTTTCTTGTCATTGAATATTTTGTTTGTTCTCCTTTCATCATGCAGAACACATCTATCACCCTACTCCCATGAGAGTAATCAAAAAGTCCCATTCCATCACTCTTTCCCTCTCAAAACCTAGAATCTCTGAGTCATGTTTGAAAATTTCTTTATCTTTTCTGGAGATGGCCCCTCTTTGTCAAGAGTTATGAACAAAACACAAAGTTGTTTGCCCCCTCATATGTAACATTCAGTGGTGAAATAGGGAAAGGATAATCACAATAAACAATCTCTTCTAGAGAGAAGAATGGGAATCAAATCAGCCACTGGTTAATAGCAATTCTGACACAGAAAGAGTCCCCTGCCTAGTGGCTGGAAACGTTCCTTGATTAAGCCCTAATTCTATGGTTCCTGGAAAGTAATCTCCAGTCACTTTTTCTCTGTGGATGTTGTCTCTGTCTCAAAGGGTTTTCTTCCTTTCTGTCACCCTCCTTGACCACATCTGGATTGAGCACTGGGAATCCCCAGTATATATTTGGAGCCCAAGAGTCAGTTTAAGTGCCACACAGTCACAGTTAATTTAGCCCAAGGTTGTTATCTATTTAGTTTGACTCAGCTCCAAATGCCATTAACTACACCCACAATTCATTTTGAAACACAATTTGCATATTCACTGTATTTATTTGCTTTCTCCTTGTCATGTCTCTCACAATTTAACTGTGGATATCAGGCTTCTATGGGAGAGCTATACCCTAAGTTAATTTTTCCTGAACCATTTTGTCCAATAAAACAGATTTAGTGGCCGGGCGCGGTGGTTCACATCTGTAATCCCAGCACTTTGGGAGGCTGAGGCGGGCGGATTGCCTGAAGTAAGGAGTTCGAGACCAGACTGGCCAACATGGCGAAACCCCGTCTCTACTAAAAATACAAAAAAAAAAAAAAATTAGCCTGGTGTGGTGGCATGCGCCTATATTCCCAGCTACTAGGGAGGCTGAGGCAGGGGAATTGCTTGAACCTAGGAGGTGGAGGTTGCAGTGAGCTGAGATCACACCATTGCACTCCAGCCTGGGCAACAGAGCGAGACTCTGTCAAAAAAAAATTACTGCAGCAATGGCCCTAATTTGGTCTTTCCTTTGAGACAATACAGTCCATTCAGAGATTTTTACAATGATCAAATGGCCACAGCCTTGATCTAATCCTTGCTTGGAGGCTGAATTTTAATAAACTGTCACCAAAACCCTCCTATGTTCTATGTTTTGTCTTTTACTCACTGGGGCTGAGAAGCAATTACCTCTTCCAAGCCTGCAAGTTCTCAGATTTCTGGACTTTATGTTCAATTTAATCATTGTTTGCCAACCAGCCAATTCTTTTCTGATCTCAGCTCTTTCTTGTAATACCTTATCATATTCACTCAACAGTAACTAACACACAGTACCAACATTCTTTATTCCAGTCTCTTCCTCTAGAGCTACACATTGGTTAGGCAGATAATCTGCCTTACAAATTAATGCAGCCAGCAGTTTCAGCAAATATTTAAGCACTACGAAGCCTGGATCACCATTCTTCCAGCCTCTGACAACAGCTTAATACCCATTATCTGGTACCTCAGCAAATGCACATATATATTATTATTAATGTTACTGTTATTGTTATTATTTTTGTTACGGAAATACCCACCTATAGGTACTGATTCCTGTTTCAGCCTGGATAGGTTACATTACACCGTAATATTAAACAATTGAAAAATATCAGTGGCTTGAAACAACAAAATATTTATATTTATTAAAAAAATTTATTTTTTATACTGCCTGTTCAATGATAAGGCAGCAGGAGAGCTCTGCTTATTGTAATTACCAAAGGAACAGACTTAAAGAGGTTTAGACCAATGTGGGTTTGCACAGTCATTATTGCAGATGGAAGAGAATGTGGCAAATTGTGTATTCCTCTTAAAGTTACTTCATGAAAATAATGTTATCTCTTATCAAATCTTCCTAGCCAATACATGTCATATGGCCACATGTCACTTCAAGGAGATGGGTGTACAGTCTGCCATGCGCCCAGAAGGAAAACCAAAAACATTTGGACAATAGCAATAATGATTTACCAGGATAAACCTGGACATATTTTAGATCAGTTTTCAAACTTCGTGGATAAAGGTAAAATACTACAGTTTTCTACAAAGAAGGAAGAGATTACCATTAAAAATGTGAATCTCAGTGTTACAGACTTCTCAGGCACAATGCAAGTTGTTAGAAAGAGTGGAGTGACATCTATAAACTGCTGAGGGAAAAAGATTTTTAAACTAGAGTTCCCTAATCAGAAAAAGTATCAATAAAGTATGAAGGCATAATAAAAGCCTTCTCAGGGATACAGGGACTCAGGAAATAGACAATCTGTGCAGTATCACGGAAAGAATTATTCTAAGACATATTTTGGGAAAAGGAGAATATAAAATCCAAGCAAAATATAAGAGATAGTGGAGAGCAAAAAATAAATATTATAGTTTACAATAAATAGTTTTTATAATAAGGCTATAAAATTTAACAAAATTTTTATGTAATGGTTTATAAAACAGAAATGAGATATTATTGAAATAATGATTTGAAATATTCAGTTGAGATCAACGAAACCCCAAAAATATGGGAAGAGTATGAAATAAACAAAAGCTTCCTAAGAATCTTGTTTGAGGAATATGCTAAACTTGGATTAATATTCTTTGTTGATGGGAGATTATAGGTTTAAATATACTTGTTAGAAGTTTTAAGTCAACAATTTGCTGAATGGAAATAAATAGAACTTTCAAAATAATAGATTATGATGGAGAGAAAAATACAATGCTCTATATCTAGCAAACATGAGGGAAGAATAAATTTGTCTTAGTTTGTTTGTGCTGCTGTAACAAAATACTACAGACTAGGCAATTTATAAAGACTAGAAATGTATTTCTTACAGTTCTTAAGGCTGGGAAATCCAGGATCAAAAGTGTCAGCTGGTTGTGTGTCTGGTGAGGGCCTTCTTACTGAATCCTGACATGGAGGAAGGTACAGAGGGCAAAGAAAAGGAAATGAACACGTGTCTTCACACAGCAGAAGAGCAGAAGAGCACATAAGGGCCACTCTCTCAAGTCCTTCAATAAGAGCCTAATCCCATCCATGAAAACTCTGCCCTCATGACTTAATCACTTCTTAATGCCTATCAATCACTTTGGTGATTAAGTTTCAACATGAACTTTGGGGGACACATTCAGACCATAGCAAAAACAGAAAAATAAATTATAAAAATAATTATAAAAATAAAAATATAGAACCTAAGGTAAATATAAAAATTAAAACTAAGTGACAAAAATTACACCTAGGGAGTTCCACTTCTTGCATTGACAACATGAGGAGCTCCATGGATTCACTCCCCAGTGAAACTGGTAACAATTATTTTTAAAGCAATTTAAAATATCTGGAAATGACCTAAGGGCATATAGCAAATGAAGAAAAACATATTCAAGAAAATCTGACATTTGGTAACAACAGTGAGAGTCTGTGGCATCTGAACCATGACCCACTCCCTTGCTCTTCCTTATCACAGTGTGAAGGAAACTAAATTCCAGATGGGTGTAGCCAAGAACATAGGGCACCCTCTCTTCCAGGTTCAAGAGTATGGTATCTTCCTGGGAGGGGCTGAACTTTGTTAAAAATGTAAACTGAGGCACAATAAAATGTTAATGAGTTTATCTGAGCAAAAAATAGTTCATGAATTGGGTAGCTCTAAACCAGAAGCAGTTCAGGAGCTCCACTGAAGGATCACAATGGGGAGGCTTTTAAAAGATGGACACAGAAGGAAAGCTAAGAAAACATTTGATTAGTAGCCAATATACAGTTGTCTTACCTGGCTTATCCCACTGGAAAGTTCTTAATTATATAACTATAAGTTTGTTTGCTACTTCCGATTGGTTGACCTTAAGTTATGTTTCTCTTCACTATAGGCATTTACAAGAAATAGCAAGGCTTTTGTTGTCACTTATGAGGCCTAACTGCTTTTGTCTGTTCAGGAATTATTCAGGCCTGGTCTCCATTTTAACTTTCTTTTACAACATCAACATTTCTGATCCCATCCTAGGCTACCTGTTGCAGAGCCTAAGTTCCAGGACATGCAATTGAGAAGTGGAGGTTCCCTCATGGGACAGAAACAGCTGAGAGAAGGAGAGAGAGAGAGAGAGAGAGAGAGAGAGAGAGAGAGAGAGAGAAACTTCTTTTGCTTGGGAGAAAGTAAGGGAAGAGAACAAAAGTTTCTGCCTGGTAATCCAGAGAGTTCTTCCAGATCTTATCCAAGACGACCAAGTCAGTACGTCTAAGAGTATGCAGGAGCCACAGTATTACTAGGCTTGGGGTATCCCATAATGCAGACACAGCTGTGGTGACCAAAAAGTTAGATTATAACACCCAAGTTCCTTTCAAATACCTGGAAAGACTTCCAAATAAGGATGGATGCAAGTAAGCCCAAATTGTGAAGACTACATAGAAGAAAAGAGAGAAGAAACAAATAGACAAAATAAGATTGAACAAAGGCCTAAATGTAAAAGATAAATTATAAAAATCTTAGAAGAAACAACAGAGAAAATCAATAACCCCAAATCTAGTTATCTGGATAGATCAACAAAATTAACAATCTTCTAGTGAGGCTAGTCAAGAAAAAAATAGAAGACGCAAATTACAAACATCAGAAATGAAAAAGTGATCATCTTTACCAAGGCCATGGACATTAACAGGATAATGAAAGAATATTATGACAACTCTAGGTCTACAAATTTGGTAAATTAGATAAAATTACCTTAAATGATACATACTACAAAACCTCACACAAAGATAGAAAGATAACCTGAATAAACATATCTGCAAAATAAACTGAGTCAATAATTAATATATTTCCCAAATAGAAATTACTAGGCCCAGATGGCTTCACTGCTGAATTCTACCAAACGTTTAAATAATGCTTAATAGCAATCTACACTCTCTTCCAGAAAATAGAAGCAGACGGAACACTCCTAACTCATTCTGTGAGACCACTCCATAACACCAAAACCAGTTAAAGATATACAAAAAAGCAAAACTACAGACCAATATCTCTTATGAACATAGATCCAAAAATCTTCAACAAAATAGAAGCAAATCAAATCCAACAATGTATGAAAATAATTATACATCAGGACCAAGTGAGACTTATTACAGGTATGCAAGGCTGGTCCAACATTCAGAAATCAATTAATGTAACTCATGATGTCAACAGGCTAAAGAAAAACTACTGTATTATTATATCAATGTATGCAGAATATTCATTTGATAAAATCCAACACACATTCATGATAAAAATAATCTCAGCAAATGTGGAATCGAAGGGGACATCCTCTACTTAATAAAGTGCATCTACAAAAGCCCTATAGGTAGTATTATACTTAAGGATTTTGAGAAACCAGGGAAAAAAGCAAGTATGTCTCCTTTGACAACTTCTATTCAACATCATATTGGAAGTATTAGCTAGTACATTAAGACAAGAAATTGAAATAAAACATGTGCTTCGGGGGAAGAAAAAAAACTATGCCTCTCTTTGTCCACTGAAGAAATGTTTGTCTGTGTAGAAAATGTCATAGAATTCATAACAACAACAAACACAAGACAACTTTTAAACCAAAAGGTGATTATAACAAGGTCATAGGAAACGAGATTAATGTAAAAAATAAATTGCTTTGTCAAATACTGTCAATAAACAATTAAAATTTTAAATTAAAAACATCATTTATAATAGTTCCCCCCAAACAAAATACCTATGTGTAAATCTTCAAAATACGTATAGGCTGTGTATATGGAAACAACAAAGCACTGATAAAAGAAATCAAAGAAAAAATAAATGGAAAGTTATTCTGCATTCATGGGTTGGAGACAGAAAATTGTTAGTATGTCAGTTTTTCCCAATATGTTCTGTACGTACAATATGATTCCAATCAAATTCTCATCAAGGCATTTTCTAGATATCAACAAACTACTCTATATTTTATACAGATAAGAGTATCTTAGCATAGGCAATACAATATAGAAGAACAACAAAGTCAGAGGACTCACATTACTTAATTTCAAGACTTACTGTAAAGTTATAGTAATCAAGACAGTGTGGAATTGGTGAAAGAATAAAAACATAGGTAAATAGAATAGTGTCCAGAAATAGAACCACACCCATAGAGTCAATTTATTTCTGATAAAGGTGCAAATGCAATTTCATGAAGAAAGTTAATTTTTAAAATAAAATATAAAATGAATCCAGACAAAACCTTAGACCTTTCACTAAAAACTAATCCAAAATAGCTTTTAGACCTAAGCGTAAAATGCAGAAACTATATAAAATCTCTAGGAGAAGGCAGGAGAAGATCTATATGACCTTGGATTTAGTGATGAGTTTTCAGATTCATGAAAGACAAATTGGTAAAGTATTGTTTTAAAAATGTGTGCACTCTGTGAAAAACATTGTAAAGAGAATGAAAAGAAAATCCACAGAGAGAAAATAGTTGCAAAACACCTACCAAATAAGGCACTTGTATGCAAAATACAAAAAACTTAAAACTCAACAGTTGAAAACCAGAAAACTCATTTAACTGGGCAAAGGTTCGAAGCAGACGCATCACCAAAGAAGATAGGTAAAAAATGAGCATAGGAAAAGATACTGAATATTATTTGTTATTATGTAGTTTCAAATTAACTAACAATAAATACTACTACACACCTACTAGAATGTATAAAATTTAAAAAATACAAGTCCAATTGCTAGAAAGAATGCAAAGCAGGAACTCTCATTCATTGCTGGTTGAAATGCAAAATAGTACAGCCACTTTTGAAGATAGTTTGTCACTTTCTTAAAAACACTGAACATAGTCTCACCTTAGATCCAGCAAGCACGCTCCTGGTTTATTTTCCTAACTGATTTGAGAACATATGTTCACACAAATCCCCATACATAAATGTTTATAGATGCTTATTTGGTAATCACCCCCAAGTGGAATATGTCCTTTAATGGATGAATAGATAAACAAACTGTGACACAGCCTTACAATGACATATTATTCTTAAATAAAAAAGAATGACCTACAAGACATGTAAAGACATTAAAAATATTAAATGCATATTGTCACATGAAAGTAACCAGTTGGGAAAGGCTACAGAGTGTATGACTCCATTTATATGACATTTTGGAAAGGGAGAGAATTATAGAAACAATAAACATACATAGAAAAGTGTAAAAATGTTAAGCACAGGAGATTTATTAGGGCAGTGAAACTATTTTTATGATACTGTAATGGTTCATACATGACAGTATGTGTCAAAAATCATAAAACTTTATAGCACAAAGAGTGAATCTTAATGTATAACAATTAAAGAAATAATTTAAGAGATCAAAAAATTCCAGGATGAAATGTAGAATATAGCAAAGCATTCTAACTGTATTAAAAATGTATGAAACAATCTCACTGAAGGGCATGATGGGAATTTGCTGCCTTAAGTAACTTGGAAATGAATGTTGTAAAGCTAAGGTCAAGAGGAACTGTATGTAAGTGCTGTACTAGAGTTAGCAAAGTTGTTTCCCACAGGAGTACAGATTAACAATTCTGAAAACAGTATACATGTGTATTGGAATTGAACAATTAACTGAATGGATTGACAGATGACAGGAGATGAATTTCTCATTGTTAGAATGGGACATCACAGGTAAGCAAGGGGAGGAGGCTAGAATAATCTTTGTTGTAATGGATTAGAGTTGGAGACGTCAGCATAAAGTCATGTTCAGTTTAATATAGTTACAGATGGTTACATATACAAATATTTATAGGTGTGTGTAGATACACATACATATTTCATTGCTCTGTGAACTGAGAAAGCCTATAAGTTACAACTCACCCATTAGCAACAAGCCCACCTAGCACTAAGATGCGAGTTTCTAAAACCATCATCTAGTAAAAATGATTAGGGCTCCTTGGAGAAATGGCTGATTCTGAGACTGGGGCATGAAATACAGTTGCCCCTCTGTGGATTCCACATCCATGGATTTAAAAATCTGAAGATCAAAAATATGCAAAAAAAACTGGATCTGTTCATAACATGTACAGACTTTTATTTTCTTGTTCTTATGCCCTAAACAATACAGGGTAACAACTTTTCTTACATTGCATTTACATCATATTAGGTATTATAAGTAATCTAGAGATAACTTAAAGTATATGAAAGGATGTGCACAGGTTGTATGCAAATGTTATACCATTTTGTATAAGAGATTGAGCATCCACAAATTTTTGTGTTCATGGGAGGTCCTTTTAAAAAAAGTTTTGTGGGTACAAAGTAAATGTATATTTTATGGGGTACTTGAGATGTTCTGATACAATGGAAGTTCCTGAAACCAATCCCCCAGGGATACTGAGGGAGAACTGCATATAAAATGAGCCTGGAGCATTTTGTAGTGTCAGAAAGTAAGGTCTGAAAAACTTCTTAAGGGACACCACAAGTGCTGCATTGAGCAAAATCCATACTATGGGAAACTAGACAAAATACAAGACCGGTTTATTTTTTTGTTTTGTCTTGTTTTAAGTTGCAAGGAAAAAAAGATTAATAGTCAGAGAAATTATAGATTTAAAAAGACTAAGCGATATAACCAATAATTGCACTGATTAGATCATATTTAAACACTGATTCAAAGAAACTAATTTTTAAAGTATATGTCTGCCAGGTAAATATGGAAATTATCTGGGCATTTGATGATTACTCATTTAAATTGTTAGGAAATATAATTACATTGAATTTATGTTTCACAAGAGTTCTCATCTTTTATAAAAGCATATGAAATAATTAGAAACAAAATGATATGATGTCAGGGATATGCCTCAAATCATTACGGTAGCAAGAGATGGAAGTAGGTAAGAGTAAAATTAGAACCAGATTGGACAATGTATTGAAAATTGTTGATGCTAAGTGGCTGGTATATTGGTTCATTATACTATTCTCTTTAGTGTTGTATATGTTTTGAATATCTGTAATAAAAACTTTTTATTGTAAATATCATGCCATTAAATTTGAAATCCTAAGTGAAATTGATCACTTACAGGTTTAATCAAACAATACAAACTGAAACTGTACAGTATTCAAAACTCAAGCCACTGCCAAATGTTCCAGGATAAGGCAGTTTGGGAGGCCAGTTATACCAAATGATCATGGAGAAACAAATTACCATCTTATGTAAACTCTTCCAAAGCATACAAAAAGATGGGTAATTATTCAACTCATTTTGCCAGGCCAGCACTCTTTGATTCAAATACCAGATGAGAACAACCAGCGAAAAGAATGCTTGAGCCAAGCTCTCTCACATAGCAGCAAATATTCTAAATAATTTAATAGCATATTCAACATAGCAGTATATTAACTGAACAAACAAGCTCTGTCCAAGGAATAAAAATTATGATTTAACATTAGAAAATGCTTTTAATTGTAATTCCCTGTAAACAAATTAGAGGAGAAAAAACACTTGATTATGTCAATGGCTACATAAAAAGCATTTCAAAGAAGTTTAACACCAGATAATGGTAAAAAAAAAAAAAAAAAAAAGGAAAAAGTAAACTAACACTAGAATAGAACTTGCATTACCTAAAATCTATAGCAAACGCACTTAAATGTGAAATGTTATAAGAATTTCCATAAAAGCCAGGAACAAGACAAAAATGTATGCTACCTTCTCTATTGTTCAAAACTGCACTGAAACACATAGCCAGAGCTATGGGTATCAAAATAAATAAGAGGCATGAATTTTGAAAAGAGAGATGTTTGGAGACAATGTTATCTTTAAAGAATAGTCAAAGGAATAAGCATGTGGAATATTTAAATGAATAAAAGACCTCAGAAGAAAAATGTTTTATGGAAGCTCATTATAGCAAAATCAAGAAACTGGTCATAAAAAAACAGTAAATAGAACATACAATAGAAAATATCCCCTTAAAAACAGCAAAAAACTCCTAAAATTACCTTAAAGATAATCCTAACAAAAATGAGCAGGATCTTACTGGAGTCAACTGTAAAAGTTTGCTGATAGATTCAGGTGAAAGAAGTCCCAAATAAATAAAGCATTATACCATATCCATTAATGGAGAACAGAATATTTTAAAAGCGTGAATTTTCCTTAAATTATTTACAGAATTAGTGCCTTACCTTTAGGCCAAAATGAGCACCAAGTTCATATTGCTGACTTACACTCCAGAATCAATCCTGGAGGAGAGAAGGGAAAAAACATTATCAACACTCAACAAATTCTACACAGCAAAACATGATAGAACCCTAAGTAGACTGCAGAATGTTGAACTGGACCTTGTGTTTGGAGTAGGGGGAGTGGAGGACAACAGTGCATTTCAGGAGGTCCGCAACCTGCATAGAGGGCAAATAAGAGGATGAGTAGGAAGAAATATTTGAATTTCTGGCCCTGCTTTATTGCACAATCTGAGGCAGCACTTCACACCACGATGCCAGTAGCTCTGGAGTGATATCAGGACAGCAGGAAAGATGGGGTTGATTGAGGGAGTATGACTCTGGAGTCTATGCTGCTAACCACCTAAAACCACCATAGTGACGACTGGTCTTAGTTAATTCTCTGCTACAAGTTAATAATTCTTTATATTAAATTTTCTTGTTCAGAAAAAAAGAGAAAAATTATTATAATAGAATATAAAGAATGGACTAGAAATAGAATAAGCAGTGAACCACACAGCGTAAGGTAGGTATTCTTTCATGAAATGTTATATATGTATACAATATACACTTGGCAGACATTTAAAATATCTATTTTTACTAGGAATGAGGGTTAGAAAACCAGACATCACTGCATTGGACTATAAAATGTCAGCTAAACTGAAAACAGCAGGACCTCCCCACACCCCGATGCTCAGCCTCTTTCTTGTAGAAAATATACCCTTTAGGACAAAAAGTTTGCCAAGTCTACTTGTGGCTTGGGAAGAGCCCCATTGGGAAGGTGTGCGTCTTCTCCCATGGGTCATTACAATCACGGGTGTTGCAGCTCCCCAGGGACCATCTGGCCTGGGACCCCCACCCATGCTCTGCAAGGGATGCAGCTGGGCAAATGATCACAGGTGACAGAAACTGAGCGTCTCCCACCCATCACTTCATCAAAGAAACAAGAGCCAGGAGGAAGACCCTCCTGAGTGAGGACCGAGGGTCCACCCACCCCTCACAAAAGGGCCACAGAATCCAGGTGAGCCCCTCCTGTCAGCCCTGGAAGACCCTGGCAATGTTGTCACCCCGACCACAACCCTCCCCTCACTGCCACCTCGGAAGACTCCGAGTCAAGAGACCTGGTTTAAAGGGAGAAGACATCCTCAGCACAAAACAGGGGTCCAGGCTTTTCCAGGCATCAAGGTCGAGACACTGAGGGATGACTGAAAGACCCCACCCCCACCCCCACCACGACCCACAGCCCCAAGATCTCCGTCCCAGTCCCCGCCTCCATGCCCCCCCCCACACTCATCTTCACCACTACCCCTGCCCCAACCCCATCCTCACCCCTACCCCACCCCACCCAGACTCCCACCCTCACCCCCACCCCAACTCCCACCCCAATTCCGGCAGAATCCACTCCGCCCCTGCTGTCAACCCAGGGAAGCCCCGGGGGCCGGATGTGACGCCACTAACTTACGCCTCGGGGATCAGAGAGAAGCGAGGCTCTCGTTCTGAGGGACAGGCTTGAGATCGGCTGAAGAGAGCGGGCCCAGGCTCTGTAAGGAGGCAAGGTGAGAGGCTGAGGGAGGACTGAAGACGCCCCCAACCCAGATAGAAAACCCTAAATAATACAGCGCTGCCTCTGCTGCCAGCTCTGGACCACCTGAGGGCAAACTTCTCAGGCTGGGCTGTCACCCCCCCCACCCCCGCCCCCACTCTCTCCCGCCGCTTAAGCCGCAGGGGACTCTGGGAGTCAGAGCTTGGAGTGACCAGGGCCGGGCTGGTTCGGCGGGAGCCGCGCCTAGGTTCTGCCAGCATCGATGTCGGGACGCTCAGGGAGGGCTCTGCCCCTGATGTCGGCCCTGGGAAGCCCTGGTCATGGCGACCAGGAATGCAAATTCTGACGTCCGCATCTGGGGCTGACATAGGGAAGGGGATATTGGTACCAAGAATGCGGCTTCAGGGGAGCAGAGGGAGGGCCCAGGCCCTGCTGGGAAATGAGGGAGGCATGAAGGGATCCCAGGACAAGGTGCCCACCCCACCTCTGTCTCAGACCGAGACGTCTCTTCACTCGGCCTCAGGAATCCAAGGGACGGTGACTCAGGTCTGCGGCGGGGTGTGGTAGAGGAGAGCAACCCAGCCAAGAGTCAAGGGGAGGAAGAGGAGAAAGGACTCAAGGGACCCTGGAGTCCAGATCAGTGGGGACCTCAGCCCTGGGCGGTTTCAGGCACGGTGGCCCATGTGATATGTCTTTGCTGTGCCTTTGGGGTGTCAATGAGGAGAGGGCTATGGTCTGAGGAGTGGAGCCTCAGGTCAGCAGAGGGAGGAGTCCCAGAGCCCTGAGGGAGGACTCAGCAGATCCCCGCATCTCAGAACTAGGAAATCTGTCCCTCTTATCAGCTCTGGAACCCCAGGCAGGACTGTGAGGAAGGGAAGTGGCCCCCACTTTCTCACCGGGGATTCCAGGGAGATGGTGGCCTTGGCGTGCAAGACCCATACACGGTTCAGCAGGAGGGAAAGGGCTGGGCCCTGTCGGGAGTAAATCTGAATACCTGGAGGACACCCAAATAAGGGAAGTCCCCATCTTGTCTCCCTCCCCCGCCCCGCCCCTCCCCCCCCCCCCCCCCCCCCCCCCCCCGGCAAATCAAATCTGCTCCTTCTGTCAGCTTTGGGAATCCCATGCAGGTGTGATCGTGTGGTGCCCCTCCCCCACTTCTGCCTGCGGGGTCTCAGGGAGGTGAGGACCTTGGTCTGAGGGTTGCTAAGAAGTTATCACAGGGTTCCACACTTGGTCAACAGAGGGAGGAGTCCCAGAATCTGCAGGACCCAAGGGGTGCCCCCTTAGTGAGGACTGGAGGTACCTGCAGCCCAGAAAGAAGGGACGTCACAGAGTCTGGCTGTCCCCTGGTCTTAGCTCTGAGGGGACCTGATCAGGATTGGCACTAAGTGGCAAGCTCAATTTTACCACAGGCAGGAGGATGAGGAACCCTCAGGGAAATGGAGTTTTGGTGTAAAGGGGAGATATCAGCCCTGGACACCCCACAGGGATGACAGGATGTGGCTCCTTCTTACTTTTGTTTTGGGATCTCAGGGAGGTGAGAACCTTGCTCTCAGAGGGTGACTCAAGTCAACACAGGGAGCCCCTCTTTTCTACAGACACAGTGGGTCGCAGGATCTGACAAGAGTCCAGGTAAGGAACCTGAGGGAAATTTGAGGGTACCCCCAGCCCATAACACAGATGGGGTCCCCACAGAAATCTGCCATGACCCTACTGTCACTCTGGAGAACCCAGTCAGGGCTGTCCACTGAGTCTCCCTGTCTTTTATACAAGGATCACTGGTCTCTGGGAGGGAGAGGTGTTGGTCTAAGGGAGCTGCACTCAGGTCAGCAGAGGGAGGGTCCCAGACCCTGCCAGGAGTCAAGGTGAGGACTGAGGGGACACCATTCTCCAAACGCACAGGACTCAGCCCCACCCTGCCCCTTCTGTCAGCCACGGGAATTCACGGGGAACTATGGGTAGATGGACTCCCCTCACTTCCTCTTTCCATGTCTCCTGGAGGTAGGACCTTGGTTTAAGGAAGTGGCCTCAGGTCAACAAAGGGAGGGTCCCAGGTCGTATCAGGCATCAAGAAGAGGACCAAGCAGGCTCCTCACCCCAGTACACATGGACCCAGCTGAATATGGCCACCTCTTGCTGTCTTTTCTGGAGGACCTCCGCAGTTGTGGCCAGATATGGGTCCCCTCATGTCTTCTATTTCGTATCAGGGATGTAAGCTTTTGACCTGAGAGTTTCTTAGACCAGCAAAGGAGCAGGGTCCAGGCTTTTCCAGGAGAAAGGTGAGAGCCACATGTGAGCACAGAGGCTCCCCACCCCAGGGTAGTGGGGAACTCACAGAGTCTAGCCCACCCTCCTGACAACACTGGGAGGCTGGGGCTGTGCTTGCAGCCTGAACCCTGAGGGCCCCTCAATTCCTCTTTCAGGAGCTCCAGGGACTGTGAGGTGAGGCCTTGGTCTAAGGCAGTGTTTTCAGCTCACAGAGCAGAAAGGGCCCAGACAGTGCCAGAAGTGAAGGTGAGGTGCATGGCTTGAATGTGTACCAAGGGCCCCACCTGCTCCAGGACAAAGTGGGCCCCACTGCATCAGCTCCACCTACCCTACTGTCAGTCCTGGAGCCTTGGCCTCTGCCGGCTGCATCCTGAGGAGCCATCTCTCACTTCCTTCTTCAGGTTCTCAGGGGACAGGGAGACCAAGAGGTCAAGAGCTGTGGCACACCACAGAGCAGCACTGAAGGAGAAGACCTGTAAGTTGGCCTTTGTTAGAACCTCCAGGGTGTGGTTCTCAGCTGTGGCCACTTACACCCTCCCTCTCTCCCCAGGCCTGTGGGTCCCCATCGCCCAACTCCTGCCCACACTCCCACCTGCTACCCTGATCAGAGTCATCATGCCTCGAGCTCCAAAGCGTCAGC
Source organism: Pongo abelii (assembly GCF_028885655.2). NCBI lineage: Eukaryota > Metazoa > Chordata > Mammalia > Primates > Hominidae > Pongo > Pongo abelii. The sequence goes on along the minus strand of NC_072008.2, from coordinate 158,637,387 downwards.
GCTGCATGCCTGAAGAAGATCTTCAATCCCAAAGTGAGACACAGGACCTCGAGGGTGCACAGGCTCCCCTGGCTGTGGAGGAGGATGCTTCATCATCCACTTCCACCAGCTCCTCTTTTCCATCCTCTTTTCCCTCCTCCTCCTCTTCCTCCTCCTCCTCCTGCTATCCTCTAATACCAAGCACCCCAGAGGAGGTTTCTGCTGATGATGAGACACCAAATCCTCCCCAGAGTGCTCAGATAGCCTGCTCCTCCCCCTCGGTCGTTGCTTCCCTTCCATTAGATCAATCTGATGAGGGCCCCAGCAGCCAAAAGGAGGAGAGTCCAAGCACCCTACAGGCCCTGCCAGACAATGAGTCTCTACCCAGAAGCGAGATAGATGAAAAGGTGACTGATTTGGTGCAGTTCCTGCTCTTCAAGTATCAAACGAAGGAGCCGATCACAAAGGCAGAAATACTGGAGAGTGTCATAAAAAATTATGAAGACCACTTCCCTTTGTTGTTTAGTGAAGCCTCTGAGTGCATGCTGTTGGTCTTTGGCATCGATGTAAAGGAAGTGGACCCCACTGGCCACTCCTTTGTCCTTGTCACCTCCCTGGGCCTCACCTATGATGGGATGCTGAGTGATGTCCAGAGCATGCCCAAGACTGGCATTCTCATACTTATCCTAAGCATAATCTTCATAGAGGGCTACTGCACCCCTGAGGAGGTCATCTGGGAAGCACTGAATATGATGGGGCTGTATGATGGGATGGAGCACCTCATTTATGGGGAGCCCAGGAAGCTGCTCACCCAAGACTGGGTGCAGGAAAACTACCTGGAGTACCGGCAGGTGCCTGGCAGTGATCCTGCACGGTATGAGTTTCTGTGGGGTCCAAGGGCTCATGCTGAAATTAGGAAGATGAGTCTTCTGAAATTTTTGGCCAAGGTAAATGGGAGTGATCCAAGATCCTTCCCACTGTGGTATGAGGAGGCTTTGAAAGATGAGGAAGAGAGAGCCTAGGACAGAATTGCCACCACAGATGATACTACTGCCATGGCCAGTGCAAGTTCTAGTGCCACAGGCAGCTTCTCCTACCCTGAATAAAGTACGACAGATTCTTCACTGTGTTTTAAAAGGCAAGTCAAATACCACATGGTTTCACTCATATGTGGAATCTAAAAAAAAAAAAAAAAAAAAAAAGTTGGTATCATGGAAGTAGAGAGTAGAGCAGTAGTCACCAGAGATTGGGGAGAGGAAGGAGAAGAGGGGCTTGGAAGCGGTTAGCCAACATGAAAAATTACAATTAAATAGGAGGAATAAGTTCTAGTGTTCTATTGCACAGTAGGATGACTATAGTTAACATTAAGATATTGTATATTACAAAACAGCTAGAAGGAAGGCTTTTCAATATTGTCACCAAAAAGAAATGATAAATGCATGAGGTGATGGATACACTACCTGATTCGATCATTATACTACATATACATGAATCAGAACATCAAATTGTACCTCATAAATATCTACAATTACGTGTCAGTTTTTGTTTTTTTTGTTTTTTGTTTTTTTTTTAATTTACGAAAACAAGTGAGAACGGAAATCAATGATGTATGTGGTGGAGGGCCAGGCTGAGGCTGAGGAAAATACAGTGCATAACATCTTTGTCTTACTGTTCTCTTTGGATAACTTGGGGACTTCTTTTCTTTTCTTCTTCGTATTTTATTTTCTTTTTCTTCTTCTTCTTCTTTTTTTTTTTTTTTTTTTTAACAAAGTCTCACTCTATTGCTCTGGCAGGAGTGCAGTGGCGCAGTCTCGGCTCACTGCAACTTCTGCCTCCCGGGTTCAAGCGATTCTCCTGCCTCAGTCTCCTGAGTAGCTGGGATTACAGGTGTGTGCCACCATACCCGGCTAATTTTTGTATTTTTTAGTAGAGACGGGGTTTCACCATGTTGACCAGGCTGGTCTCAAACTCCTGACCTCAGGTAATCTGCCCGCCTCAGCCTCCCAAAGTGCTAGGATAACAGGTGTGAGCCACTGCACCCAGCCTCTTCTTGGTATTTTAAAATGTTGTTATTTTTACTAGAATGTTTATGAGCTTCAGAATCTAAGGTCACATGTTTGTTTCTGTTTATGCAGTTTAAGAAACAGTTTTGCTATTTTGTAAAACAAATTGGGAACCCTTCCATCATATTTGTAATCTGTAATAACATGGAATTGGAATAGTAATTTTCTTGGAAATATGAAAAAAATAGTAAAATAGAGAAAATAATTTTAAGTGTTAGTATTTTTATTTCTTTATTATTTTTAGTTTATCATCCTGCAAAATTAAAAGTTATATCCCTGGATCTTGTTAAGTCGAAATTAAACTGTAATAAATGAAACCTTTGCTCACTGGTGCATTTTTTCCCCAAACCACCACTGAGCATCTGGTCTTTGGAAGGCCCTGGGTCTGTAGTGGAAATGTTAAGCCAGAACCACCTTTACCCATAGGTGGTAGAGTCTAGGGGCTGCAGTCAAGTAACAAGGTGGCGAGATGTCCTCTAAGACCTAGAAGAAAAGTAAGACAGGGGTGAGGGTACTGGGCTGTAGGTGAGAGTGGTCACGTACATCCTCTGAGCCAGGACTTTTGGGGCTTTGAGAAACTGCAGTTCCTTCTGGTGAAGATGAATCCAAAGAAGCTGGGTGGTGCCAGGGTCAGAGCCTCACATAGTTGAGAGAGAAAATCCTGGGATGTAAAACTGCTCTGAGCAGTTCCTTCTGGGTGGTGGATGAGCAGAGAGGAGTCCACCTGGGGCAGGAATGGAAGGTGTTCTGCACTCTTGTCTCAGTGCAGTTGAACTCCTAATTAAATTAAAAAAATAACTAGGTGATAGACACCCATCATATGCAAGGGTCTCCTGAGAGATAAGGATCTCATAATAAATAAGCCTATGAATTGATGCCTAGAAGTTAGCTGACTCCATTAGAGAAACATTTTAATTGGGTTATTTTTAGTGTAATTTGAGCAACACTAAGCAAGGGCTAGATTTTGAGTGGTGATGAAATGAATGAAAATCATGATTTGGATGGAAAAGAACCTTGGAGAGAGGGAAGGAGTTGATACTTGACTCAAATTCCATGAACTTTGAGCAGCATCCGGCAGGGAGAAACTCCTGCACATGAAATGTTGAAAATATATCCTCTAAGAGGGAAAATTTACTGAGTTTTATTTATGAAGCAACATTTGTGACTGATTTGGGATTCCATGTTCCATTGAGCTGCGTATTCTGAGATGTACTGGATAACAATGACAAAAATTCCAGAGAAGACTGTGGTGGGATCTGAGGTCAAATAATATTAGAAATAACAGCCATCTGCCATTCATTAAACTTCTAACTATGCCAGGCCCTGAGCCAGGTTCTTAACTTGTATTGCACACACTCTAATAGTCCTAATGGACAGGGCTTATCACGCCTGCTTCACAGATAAAGAACCCGAGGCTCACAGGACTTGGGCATTTCCCAGAATCACATGGCTAGTAAGGAACAGGGCTGGAATCAGACTCCTGGTCTGAATTCCTGTAGAGCCCATGCTGTTCCCACTCCTCCCAGCCTGAGGCCGACCTCTTGAATAGTACTTCATTTCTCTTCTCAGCACTGTATGATGTCTCTCAGATGACAAAAATAGGGACTCTGAGGCCAAGGTAGCAGTCGTAGGCCTAGAGAAGGTGACAATGAGAATCAAACACCATTTCAGGGTGGCCTGTGGACCTTATTAATCCAGGGATCTCCTGTGTCAATCCCCAGGGTTCCTTGAGAGCTGACTCTACCCAGGAGCTGGCATTTCTGTTCAGAGCCAGCACTTCCCCACATTACAGCACCCTTCTCCTGGTTGTCCCCAGTGTTCCCTCCTATCCAAATCTGGAACTTGGACTGCTGCTTAGCTTGTCACTGTGGTCTCTGCTAAAGGCTGTGCCCAGAACACAGTACAGAAGCCCAGAATCGCCTGTTCACCCTGTGACACAGAGCATGCCTACACCCTGCAGAAGTACTCTGAGTGTTCTGTCCCATTCCTGGAAATCTCTCTTATAGCAGATGTCTAAATATCAGTGCCCAAAGTCAAATTTATGTAGAAATTTATGTTGAAAGGGGCTTTCAACTTCTCCTCTGCTTTCAAAGGATTTAGTGAGGAGCCGGGAAAGGAGAGCAGACAGGACACCCTCAGCTGGCAAGGGGCATTAGGAGGATGCAGGGAAGAGCAATTACCAGCGTCCATGAGACAGACCACATGTGAAATTAAGTCCACAGAGCCCCAGGCAGGCTGCCACTCAGAGCTCTGAATCCAGATTTCAGCCCAGTGGGGGCAGAGACCTGAGGGAGAGAAGTGGGAAGTGGCGAAGGAGGACATGGCAACAAACAGGGATAGGCTTGAGAAATCTGGACACTATCATCATCAACAGGATGTGGCTTTGTGATCCGAATGGGCAGGCCTGTTGGATGAATGCATCAGCGGCATGTTGGACACCTTATGCTCATTCAAGATTCCCCTCCTTCTGTCAGGAAGAATATGGCTGGCTCCCTGCATCATTCTGGGTGAGCTACCTCTCTTGACCACTCCAGTGGTCCTGTGCACCCTTGCCAGCATCCCAGGGCTGGGACCTGTATTTATGCCTACTGGGGCTGGTGAATTATCCCCTGGGGACCCTCCATAGAGGTTGGGCTATATGTGTGGGTTGCTGACTGATGATCAACAGCTGAGACTCACCAGGAATGCCAATGATCAGTGGAAGGTGATAGTGGGGCTGCATAGAGGGGAAATTGGAGGAAAAGTGCCCTGGGACTAATCAGCTCAGACTCTGCAGATGAAGGGCTTGTGTGGACATGCCTTGAAAATGATCCAGCTGGTGTCCCTGACTCAGATGGCCTCCTGTGTCTTCTGAGCTCTTGGCACACAAGGGGACAGGTGTCTTGGGACTGTAATCACTGGCCTCTGTTGCCACCAGACACTGTCTGGGGTAGAGGGCTGGCCAAAGGTGTGGACATGGGCAAGTTGGATGGAAACCCTGTGGAGATGGCACCCTTCATTGTTAAACTGACAGAACATGTGGGGTCCAATGCAAAAAGCTGAAGGGGTGGGTTGCCCCTCCACACCTGTGGGTGTTTCTCGTTAGGTGGAACGAGAGACTTGGAAAAGAAAAAGACACAGAGACAAAGTATAGAGAAAGAAATAAGGGGGCCCAGGGGACCAGGGTTCAGCATTTGGAGGATCCCGCCGGCCTCTGAGTTCCCTTAGTATTTATTGATCATTCTTGAGTGTTTCTCGGAGAGGGGGATGCGGCAGGGTCATAGGATAATAGCGGAGAGAAGGTCAGCAGATAAACACGTGAACAAAGGTCTCTGCATCATAGACAAGGTAAAGAATTAAGTGCTGCGCTTTAGATATGCATACACATAAACATCTCAATGCCTTACAGAGCAGTATTGCTGCCCGCATGTCCCACCTCCAGCCCTAAGGCGGTTTTCCCCTATCTCAGTAGATGGAAAATACAATTGGGTTTTATACCAAGACATTCCATTGCCCAGGGACAGGCAGGAAACAGATGCCTTCCTCTTGTCTCAACTGCAAAGAGGCATTCCTTCCTCTTATACTAATCCTCCTCAGCACAGACCCTTTACGGGTGTCGGGCTGGGGGACGGTCAGGTCTTTCCCTTCCCACGAGGCCATATTTCAGACTATCACATGGGGAGAAACCTTGGACAATACCTGGCTTTCCTAGGCAGAGGTCCCTGCGGCCTTCCGCAGTGTTTGTGTCCCTGGGTACTTGAGATTAGGGAGTGGTGATGACTCTTAACGAGCATGCTGCCTTCAAGCATCTGTTTAACTAAGCACATCTTGCACAGCCCTTAATCCATTTATCCCTGAGTTGACACAGCACATGTTTCAGAGAGCACGGGGTGGGGGTAAGGTTACAGATTAACAGCATCTCAAGGCAGAAGAATTTTTCTTAGTACAGAACAAAATGGAGTCTCCTATGTCTACTTCTTTCTACACAGACACAGTAACCATCTGATCTCTCTTTCTTTTCCTCACAAAAAGCATCATTCACCATCCTGTTGGGAGCATCCTCACCTCCAAGACACTGTTTGGGCCTGAGGAGAAGGAGTCTGCAGTGACCCAGTCGTGGTATTTTCCACAAGAATTCTGAAATGAAGCAAGCACAGGTAAGGGAACTATGGGTTTCTTCATGGAGGCAGGAGGCCCACACAGGGGCAGGCTCCACACTTTGAATCAGCGAATTCCCATGCCTGGTAATTTCATTTATTCATTCATTCATTCATTCATCCAGCAAACTTTTGTTGAATACATGCTGAGGAAACATGAGGTAACAGAACAAAGTGACAAGGCCCTTAATCCAATATGTGGGGGATGTAGGGGAGATGGTGAGGTGGTATGAGTCACTCATCTGAGCCAGGGAGGCCAGGAAGGCAGAGCCAGACTTGGAGGCAGGCCTTGCACAAGAAAGGGAGGGACAGCCTATGACCAGGCCAGTAAGCTGGCCTTCTATGACACTATTGATCTGATTTTCTTCCTCGATGCTGCCTGTGTGTGAAAGCAACTGCCACTTTCTGTGCCCACCTGCCTTTGTTAATAGGGAAAGCGCTCATGGTTGGCAGATGCTCACTTCTGCTCACCTCAGGTCACTTCTACTGAAGGAACGGTTTTACTGCAAAAGCACAGGAAGAAACTTTTGGGGATGATGAATATATTTTGCGCCTTCACTGTGGTTGTAGTTTCGTGGGACTATATATTTGTCAAAACTCTCTGAATTGTTTCTCAGTATTTCAGAGAAAAAGTAAGCAGGAAACCAGGAAGGAAATAGATTACCTGATTAAAATTAAAAATAAACAAACAAACAAAAACACCGCATCCAACTATAGCAGAATAAACATTCCTCTCAAGTGTGCATAAAATATTTACCAAGATAGATGGTATTCTGGGCCATAAAACAAAACTTACAAATTGAAAATATTAGAAATAATAAAAAGCATATGCTTTAAGATGCTTCTTGAAGACCATAATGTAGTTAAGCTCAAAATCAAACACAAAGATAACTGAAAAATGCTCAAATGTTGTAAATTTTAAAATATGCTCCTAAGTAATCTATGGATCAAAGAGGGAGTCTTAGGAGAATTTTAGAATATACATTAAGTTGAATGAAAATAAAAATATACATACAAAAATTTGAGGGATTCAGCTAAAGTAGTCCTTGGGAAAAATGTATAGCATATTTTAAATATTTATATTAGAAAATAAAATCTAAAATCAATAACCAAAACTTCCACTCTAGGAAACTAAAGAAAGAAGAGCAAGTTGAATTTAAAGAAATTGATGAGGATCCCACCTTCCTCCCTTCCCAAACTCCCACCTTCCTCCCTTCCCAAACTCCCACCTCTCCCCTCCTTCCTCCCTCCCCACCATCCTAGAACATACACACACACACACACACACACACATCATTTTACAACAGGTTCTTTTTATTTTGGTCATCGTGGGGTGTACCCTGTGGGGTGTAAAACGTACTCTAGACCCTGTTGGCTATTTATTTGGGGTTAGACCTCTGGAGACTTTTCAGGTAAATCTGAGTTCTCTGGTCTTGCCCTGAAATTACTGGCTGCCCGTGGAGACACTAGAGATGTTGGAGGTCTCCTTGTTTTGCTCATGCTGTGGCTAATTTTGATTAAGTTCCTCATTCAGCTGGTCACAGGGGCTGGATGGTTTTGGCTCGCTTCCTTCCTCAGGTTTTCTTGAAGCAGAGATCTTTTTTGAGAGAGTTGTTTTTTTTTTTTCTGGAATTCCCTAAAAGGTTTCCTTTTCCCTTCCTGGTTGTCTTAGGAGCCTGAAAGGACAACAGGGAGATCCACAGAAGGGGACTGATTTTGGGGAAGAGGATGGAGGAGGGGTGGGAACAGGGGCTTCAGGAGAAGAGGTGGGGGTAGGGTAGGACACGGTAGGAGTCTTGGGAGGGAGGAGTCAAGGGGAAGACTAAGAGGAGCTTCTCTCACCTTGATAGGACTTATAGACTTAGTTTGCCAGGGGGCCTTCCTGTTCCTTGCCCCTTTGGTGTTGGCAGGTGGTTGTTCTTTGACCCCTGAGCTGGAGGTTTGTGGTTTCCTGGTCATCTTCACCATGTCAGTGTCTCTCAATCGTCTACTCCATGCCTCCTGGCCTCCCTATATATACCCCCCCTTTCACCGTGACGATAAAGCCATACCCGTGAGCTTTGATGGATCAGCAAGCCACTACCCAGCCAATGGTGGCTCTGAGGGGTGAGGGGCTTAGACATCACAAAGCGCTGTAAGGACATTGTCGTGGGTGGGAGGGGGGAAGGGGTATGGAGACAGGGAAGAGGGGAGTCTGATGACAAAGCCAGGATGCTCTGATTGAAGAAAAAGGGGACATTTCTTTAGCACTCCTAAAGAGCTTTCCCAAACTGAGTAGCGGTGCTCCTTTCCTCCCATGTTCAACTTGGGTGGGTCCCATGGCAGGGAGAGAGTATTTCCTCTAATCCTTTCCCCAAAGTCACCCCATTTCAGTGCTTCCTTCTGTTTTCTCCCACCATTATCTAGTTTTTGTACATCTTACCAGAAATCTCTCCGAGGTAATCTGACTGTATTTAAATATATGTGTAGATGTGAATCATCCTACTTCACCCCTAAAAATTTCTCTTATGCATCTTGAAGACCACTCACTTGGATACCACCGAGGAACTTTCCCATCCTACTGATGGAAAAGTGTCCACGGAAGTCTCCTGGGGTTTCAGTTTTCCCCAGTCTGAAATCACTGCATTCAGGCTGTCAAACTCCAGTGAATACATTTGCTCCACTGGACATCTTATGTGTCTTGTTTCAACTATAGGGTTATGCTTATCTCAGTAGATGTAGTACCCAGGCCTGGATTTTAACAGTGTAGAGTGAATGAGGCAGATTTTCATGCCAGAAATTATGCAGGATATTTGCATGTAGGAAACAAAAACCTAAGACTGACGAGTTCATGGAAAAGGGTGGTGTTGAGAATAGTTCAACAATGTGCCTGAGGTTCTGTCCAGTGTAATAAGTTTTTTTTAAACGCCTTTGTATTGGAAAGGGACAAATAAAACTGTCTTTATTTACAGAAAATAAGAGTATATACAGACAATTCTATCTATCAAAAAAATGCTTCTAAAACTAATAAGAGTTTAGCAATGTTGCCGGATATAGATCATTATACTTGTGTTTTTACACTAGCAATGAGCAATTGGCAACTGAGACAAAAACAATGCAATTTAAAATAGCATTAGACAATAAATATTAAATGGATAAATATGACAGAAGATGTATAAGATCTATCCATTGAAAACTATAAAACATTAGAGAGATAAATTTAATGAGAATCTAAGTAAACAGAGACATAAACTTTATTCATGAGTCGAAGGAATGAATATTAAGATGTCATTTGCCCTCAAAGTTTTTGACAAATTCAATGCAATAAAAATCAAAATTCCCAGATTTTTTAAATATAAATTGAGAGACTGACTCTAACATTCATGTAGAAGTGCAAAGGCCCTAGAATAGTCAAAGAAAACTTTAAAAAATAGAACAAAGTTGGGGGAGTTACCCTACTTCATTACAAGGTTTATAAACTAACAATGATCAGTATAGTGTGCAACTGTCATAATTATAGCAGTATATCAATGGAAGAGAATAAAGTCCAGGAATGGATCCACATGTATATGTATATATAGACAACTAATTATTGATAAAGATGCAAATGAAGATTAGAAGAAAGAAATGATAGTGTATTCAACAATTTGATTTGAAACAGTTGGATATCCATATGCAAAACTAAATTTCAATCCATACTCTATCTATCTATCTATCTATAAAGGGAGAGAGAGAAAGAAAGATATTTTAAGGAATTGTCTCAGGTGACTATGAGGTCTGATACATCCAAAATCTGTAGGACAGGCCAGCAGGCTAGAAACTGACACAGCGTTTTTACGTTCCAATCTTGTGGTAGAATTCCTTCTCCAGGAAATCTCGGTCTTTTAAGACCTTCAACTGATTGGATGAGGTGCACCCACATTATGGAGGTAAACTGCTTTACTTAAAATAGATTGTAAATGTTGATCACACGTACAAAATACCTTCACAGCAACAGCTAGGCTAGTGTTTGACCACACAACTGAGTACTATAGCCTAGAAAAGCTGACACATAAAACTAACCATTGCACGTACCTTGCCCTATACAAAAATGGAACTCAAAATGAATCATAGCCCTAAATGTCAAAAATACTTTTTTTTCTAGGAGAAAACAGAAGAAAAGTTTTATAACCTGGGGTTATGTTTTAGTTAGCTTTGGCTTCCATAACAAAATGGCATGGATTATGTAGCTGAAACAACAGAAATTATTTTTTTCACAGTTTTAGAGACTAAAAGTCACAGATAAAGGACTGGAGTGGTCAGTTTCTTATTCCCAGCTTGTAGATGGCCCATTCTTATTATGTTCATTCTTGTCCTTTCATCTGTACATGTGCATGGAGAGAGGGAGAAAGGGAGGGAGGGAGGGAGAGAGAGAGAGAGGGAGGGAGAGAGCGAGAGAGAGAGAGAGAGAGAGAGAGAACTCATGCAAGCACAGGAGTGCTTTCTTGTGTCCCTTCTTATAACCACACTAATCCTATGGGATCAAGGCCCCACCCCTATGCCTCTTTCAATATTAATTACTTCCTTAGAGGCCCCATCTCCAAATACAGACACTGTGGGGCTGAGGGATTCAAAATATGAATTCGGTAGAGGACATAACCATTAGCAAAGAGTAAACACATAGATTAATAAAACAGAATAGAGCTCAGAAACAGACTGGCACACATATAGTCAGGTGAATTGCAACAAAGGCAATAATGGTAAAAGTATAGTTTTTTCCAACAAATGGTGCGTGAACAATTGGACATCTAGACACAAATAATAATAATAATAATAATAATAACCTAGACATATCCTTAAAAATTTCACAAAATCAACTCAAAATACGTCACAGATCTAATGCAAAATGCAAAAACCATACAACTTCTGTAAGAAAGCATAAGAGAAAATCTACATAAATTTGAGTTTGATGATGAGTTTTAAAATTCAGCACCAAAAGTATCATCAATGAAGGAAAAATTAGCCAAGTTGGACTTTATTAAAATAAAAATCTTATGCTCTTCAAAAAACAGAGTTAACAGAATAAAAACAGAAGCTACAGACTAGCAGAAAACATCTGTAGCACACATATGTGATAAAGAACTTGTCTCTACAATATACACGACTTCTTAAAACTCAACAATAGAAAATAAATGAAAATAGTTGAAGATCTGAACAGACAGTACACCAAAGAAGATACACAGATGGCAAATAAGCATAGTAAAAGCCCTGGACATCCTTTGTCATTAGAGAATTGTGTACTAAAATGAGAAACCACTATACACCTATTAGAGTATCTAAAATAAAAAAAAAAGACCAATTGCTAGTGAAGATGTGGAGCAACAGAAACTCTCCTTCATTGATGGTGGAAATGCAAAATGATGCAGCCACTTTGGAAGAAGACAGTTTGGCATTTTCTTAAAAAAACTGAACATAGTCTTACGATAAGATTCAGCAATCCTATGCCTAGGTATTTACCCAACTGATTTGAAAACTTATGCCTACATAAAAATTTGTATGTGAATGTGTACAATAGCTTATTTCATAATCACCAAAAATAGAAGCATCCAAGATGTATTTCTTTTGGTGAATGGATAAAAAACATATTAAAAAAACAGAATACAGCCCAGAAATAGACCTGCACACATATATTCAGGTGATTTATAACAAAGCAATAATGCTGAAAGTATAGTTGTTCCAACAAATGGTGCATGAAAAATTGGACATCTATACACAAACAATAATAATAATAACCTGGACAGATCCTTAGGTATTTCACAAAGATTAACTCAAGCTACATCATAGACCTAATGCAAAATGCAAAGATTATACAACTTCTATAAGAAAACGAGAAAATTTACATAACTTTAAGTTTGGTAAAAAGTTTGTAAATTCAACATCAAAAGCAAAAGTAGCAATGAGCACACCTAGCACCCAGATGTAAATTTCTAGAACCATTTCCCATTAAAAGGAACCAGATCTCTGGAGAAATGGCTGATTTTAGGACTGGGGCAGGGCATAAACCCGATGAGCCTAGAGCATCTTGTAGTCCTAGAAATGGAGGGCTGAAGAATATGGTAAAGGACATCACAGTGTTGTATTGAGCCAAATCCAGACTGTGGAAAACTGGAAAGAACACAAGATCTGTTTCTTTCCAACAACAACAAAACAGTGGCAAGAAAACAGGTCATGTGGAGGGGACCTACAAATGATAGAAGACTTAAGGGGTATGACCAAAAAATCACTATATAATACTATATTTGGATACTCATACAAAGAAACACAATTTTTATAAAGTATAAGTCTACCAGGTCAGTGTGTAAAACAGTTGAACATTTGATAATCATTTATTTATTTTTTAGAAATGAAAATAATATTGGGTTTTTGTTTAATACAAAGTCCCTATCTTTTAAAAATATCATATTGAATTATTTAGAGATGAAATTGTATGATGTCTTAGATTTGCTCCACGTTACTCCAGCAGCTTAGATGCAGGTAGGTGAGTGTCTAACTGGAAACAGGTTTGCTGTGTAGTTAAGGTTATTGATGCTGAGAGTCAGATACACTGGGTTCACTGTATTAGTCTCTCTATTAATCTGTATGTATGAGGCTTTCCCTAATAAAACATTTTTTATCATAAATATCATTCCACTAAAAGTTAAATCATAAGTGAAACTGATTACTTTGTAGAAATAAATAAATAAGTGACCAAGTGACCAAACTGATCCAAAAAGAAAACCTTAATTAAACTATACAGACTGAAACTATACAAGCTCAAACTATTCAAAGCTCAAGCCACCCTCAAACGTTCCATGTTAGTCAGTTTTGGAGGCCAATTCTACTAAATAATCAGGGGACACTAACCACCATCTTATCTCAGCTCTTCCAACGCACACAAAATATAGACAATTGTTCACTTTGTTCTCCCAGATGAGCCCTCTTGGATTCAAAAAACAGATGAGGACCACCTCCCACCCCTGATATAAAAAACACATCAAGCAAGCTCTGTTACATAGCAGCAATTATCCTATGTAAATTAGTAGAATATTAAATGAACCAACAGGCTCAGCCCAAGGAAAGACAATATGATTCCACATTAGGAAAAAAAGTTTCATTGTAATTCTTTACATACAAAATAGAGTAGAAAAAAATTTGATTGTGTCAATGGGTACAGAAAAAGCTTTTGAAAGAAATTCGATGAGTTCACAGTAAAAATATTTAGTTAACCTGTATTGAAAGATAACTTCTATTTCCTAAAATCAACAGCAAACATACTTAAATGCAAAACGTTCAAAGAATTATCATTAATGTCAGGAACAAGAAGTAGATGTAGGCTATTATCTCTATGTTTTAAATCATCATTAAGACACAAAGTCAGAGCTATAAGTATCAAAATAAATAAGGGGTGTGAATATTGGAAAAATACATAATGTTTAGTGATAACGCCATTATTGGTCCTGAAAATTCAAAGGAATAGGCAAGTGGAATATTCAGGTGAATGGGCTTTCAGAAAGAGGTGTGTAACAGATTACTATAGCAAAATCAAGATCTTTGACATGCGAAAGCAATACCTAATTAGAACAAACAATAGAAAATATGCCATTTGCAATAGTAACAAAACCCAAGAATTACCTGAAAAGAACCCTAACAAAAATGTATAAGGTCTTTCTAGAGGCAACTATCAAAGTATACTGATAGATTCAGGTTAAGAGGGTCTGAAATAAAGAGGAGCATAACCTATTCATTGATGGGGAACAGAACATTGTAAAAATGTCAATTATACTTAAATTATTTACAATTTAGTGCCTTACCTGTAGCCGCCAAAATTACAATCAAATTTGGGCTGCTATTCTCTGCTTCCCAAATCAACCCTGGAAAATTATAGAAGGGAAAAAGAAAGAGAAAAAAAAACAATATCAGCAATAAAATCTAAGCAACAAAACAGAGAAAACCCTGGGTGAGACTGAAGACTGTGTTGAAGTGGTACTTGTGTTTGGGACAGTGTTGGTTGGAAGGGGGTCAGCAGCAGAGATGTAGGGGAGGTCTGCAGGCTGCCTATACGGCAGATGACTGAACGAATAGGATGAACAGTTTTAAATTTCCACCTCACTTCATTGCACAATCTGAAATACCACCTCAAAACACAATGTCAGTAGCCCCAGAGTAAAACCAGGACTCCAGGAAAACTGTGTTGGTTAAGGCAGTGTGGCTCCGGAGTTCTGCTGATAACAATCTGTAACCAACATAGTGGGAAAGGATTTGCGTTTTAAAATATTGTTTCAACAGAATATAAACAATGGAACAGAAGCAGAATAGAATGTCAGAGTGAATCATGCATATTAAGGGTACGTATTCTTTCACATAAATAAATATATATATTGCTACCTACATATATACTTGGAAAATATGTAAAAGATATTTCTTTGATGGAGAGAATGAACCATTTAGGACAAAAAGTTTGCAAAGTCTAGCTCTGGTTGGGGAGGAACCCCCGTGAGAAGATGTGTGTCTTCTCCCAGAGGTCATTACAATCACGGGTGCTGCAGCTCCGCAGGGACCATCTGTCCTGGGACCCGCAACCATGCTCTGCAGGGGCTGCAGCTGGGCAAATGCTCAGAGGTGACAGAAACAGAGCATCTCCCACCCGTCACTTCATCAAAGAGCCAGGAGCCAGGAGGAGGACTCTCCTGAGTGAGGACTGAGGGTCCACCCGCCCCCACAGTGAGAGGGGCCACAGAATCCAGCTCAGCCCCTTCTGTCAGCCCTGGAAGACCCTGGCAATGTTGTCACCTTGACCACATTTCTCAGAGTCAGAAACTTGATCTGAGGGAAGCAGACACCATCAACAGAGAACAGGGGCCCAGGCTCTGCCAGGTATCAACGTCAGGACCCTGAGGAATGGCAGGCTTCCCCACCCCCACTCCCACCCCCACCACGACCCACAGTGCCATGATCACCACTGCCACCCCCAACCCCATCCTCAACACCAAGACCGCCACCCCGCACCTCCACCCCCACCCACATTAAGGCAGGATCCGGTTCCGCCCTTTCTGTCAACTCACAGAAGCGCCAGGTGGCCCGGATGTGATGCCACTGACTTGCGCATTGGGGGTCAGAGAGAAGCCAGGTTTTTGGTCTTAAGAGCAGCTTGAGATCGGTGGAAGGAAGCAGGCCCAGGCTCTGTGAGGGGTCAAGGTGAGAAGCTGAGAGAGGACTGAGGACACCTCACCCCAGAGAGAGCCCCAAATAATCCAGCACCGCTCCTGCTGCTAGCAGACTTCTCAGGCAGGGCCGCACCCCAGCCCCCCGTGGCTTAAGCCCCAGGGTACTCTGGAGACAGAGCCTGGTGTGACTAGGAAAGGGCTGGTTAGAAGGGTGCAGCGTCCAGGCTCTGCCAGGCATTAACATCAGGAACCTAACAGAGGGCTGAGGGCCCCTCTTCCCTATTCCCATCCCCTACCACATCCCCATTCCCATCTTCATTCCCAACCCCATCATCACCCCCATTCCCCAACAGCACCCTCATCCTCCCCAGTCCCCACCATCTTCATCCCTCCCCCATCCCCACCCTCATCTCCCCAACCCTCACCCTTCTATAGCTCCATCCTGGCAGAATCTGGGTCTGCCCCTGCTGTCAACCCCGGGAAGCCCCGGGCCTGGATGTGACGCCACTGATTTGCGCATTGGGGATTAGAGAGAAGCGAGCTTCTTGGTGTGACCGGCGGCTTGGGATTGGAGGAGGGAAGTGGGCCCAGGCTCTGTGAGGAGGCAAGGTGAGGGCTGAGGGAGGGCTCAGGATGCCCTCACCCCAGATAGAGGGCCCCAAATAATCCAGCTTCGCCCCTGCTACCAGCCCTGGACCATCTAGGGGCAAACTTCTCAGTCAGGGCCACCCCCAGCACCCTGCCAACCCTGCCACTTAAGCCACAGGGGACTCTGGAGTCACAGCAGGGCTGCTTAAGAGAGGGCAGGGCTGCTTAAGAGAGGGCAGGGCCCAGGCTCTGCCAGGCATCAACGTCAGGACCCTAAGTTAGGGCTGAAGGCCCCCCAACCCCATTCCCATCCCCCCTCCATCCCCATTTCTATCTACACTCCTAACCCCATCCCCCACAAGAACCCCCATCCTCCCCAGGCCCCACTACTCTCATCCCACCCCACCCCCACCCTCATCTACCCCACCCTCACCCCCTTATCCCTACATTCTGGTAGAATCCGGTTTCGCCCCTGCTTTCAACCCAGGGAATCCCCGGGTGCCCGGATGTGACACCGCTGACTTGGCGTTGGGGGTCAAAGAGAAGAGAAGTTCTCGCTCTGAGTGGCGGCTTGAGATTGGTGGAGGGAAGCGGGCCCAGGCTCTGTGAGGAGGCAAGGTGAGACTCTAAGGGAGGACTCAGGAGGCCCCCACCCCAGATAGAGGGCCCCAAATAATCCAGCACTACTCCTGCTGCCAGCCCTAAACCACCTGGGGGCGGACTTCTCAGTCTGGGCCACCCCCTGCACCCTGCCAACCCCTGTGGCTTAAGCCGCAAGGGACTCTGGAGTCAGAGCTTCGTGTGACCAAGGCAGGGCTGGTTAGGAGAGGGCAGTGCCCAAGCTCTGCCAGGCATCAAAGTCAGGACCCTAAGTGAGGGCTGAGGGCCCCCAACCCCCATTCCCATCCCCCACCCCATCCCCATTTCCATCCCCATCCCCACCTCCATCCCCCACCAGAACCCCTATCCCCCACCAGAAACCCTATCCTGCCCACTCCCCACCAAGTTCATCCCTGCCCCCACCATTCCCATCTTCCCCACCCCTGACCCTCCTCCTCACCCTCCCACCCCCCCACACCCTGGCAGAATTCGGTTCTGCTCCTGCTTTCAACCCAGGGAATCCCTGGGTGACCAGATGTGGTGCCACTGTCTTGCACATTTGAGGTCGGAGAGGAGCAAGGGCCTCGCTCTCAGGGGCAGCTGGAGATCAGCTGAAGGCAGCTGGCCCTGGCCCTGTGAGGAGGCAAGGTGAGATGCTGAGGGAGGACTGAGGAGTATCTCACCCCTGGTAGCGGACCCCAAATAATCCAGTGCCGCCTCTCCTGCTGCTAGCTCTGGACCATCCAGGGCAGGACTCCTTAGGCTGGGCCACCCCCAGTCCCCCACCACTTAAGCCGCAGGGGACTCTGGAGACAAAGCTTGGTATGAACAGGGCAGGACTGGTTAGGAGAGGACAGCTCCCAGGCTCTGCCAGGAAAAGATGTCAGGAACCTAAGGGAGAGCTGAGGCTGACCCCACCCCAAACTCCATTCCTGTCCCTACCTCCATCCCCCATCTACACCCCCCATTCCTCCACCCCATCCCTACTGGCAACTCTATCCCACATCCCCCACCCCCATCCTGGCAGAATCCGGTTCTGCCCCTGATTTCAACCCAGGGAAGCCCTAGGTGGCCGGATGTGATGCTGCTGACTTGTGCATTGCGGGTCACAGAGAATTAAGGGCATGGTTTTGAGGAGCCGATTGAGATCAGCAGAAGGGAATGGGCCCAGGCTCTGTGAGGAGGCAAGGTGAGACCCTGAGGAAGGAATGAGGAAGCCCTCACCCAGATAGAGAACCCCAAATAATCCAGCACTGCCTCTGCTGCCAGCCCTGGACCACCCAGGGCAGACTTCTCAGGCTGGACCGTCCCCCCTCCCCACTGCCACTTAAGCCACAGGGGACTCTGGAGTCAGACCTTGGTGTGACCAGGGCAGGGCTGGTCAGGAGAGGGCAGGGGCCAGGCTCTGTCAGGCATCAATGTCAGGACCCTGAGAGAGAATTGAGGGCCCCCACCCCAACCCCTATACCCATCCCTAACCCCATACCCACCCTACTTGCATTCCCAGCCCCATCCCCACACCCTACTCCATATTTGCAGGATCTGTTTCTTTGTCTGCAGTCAACCCACAGGAGCCCCAGGAATGACAGACAGGCACGCCCATCCTGACGTCCACATCCAGGGCTGAAGGAGGGAAGGGGCTTAGTATCATGAGCAGGGCCTCAGTGGGGGAGTCTCTGCTCCTCAAGCCCTGCTGGGAGTAGAGGGAGGCCTCAGGGAACGCAGGTCCTCAGGATAGGGGGTCCACTCCACCCCTGTCTGAGACTGAGGCACCTCCTCTTT
This sequence comes from Pongo abelii, assembly GCF_028885655.2. NCBI lineage: Eukaryota > Metazoa > Chordata > Mammalia > Primates > Hominidae > Pongo > Pongo abelii. Next base: position 158,619,078 of record NC_072008.2, on the reverse strand, counting down.
CATCCTCGGGAATCAGAGGGTTGGAGACTCAGGTCAGCAGAGGGTGGGGCCCAACCCTGCCAGGATCAAGGAGAGGAAGAAGAGGGAGGACTCAGGGTACCTTTAAGTCCAGATCAATGGGGACCTTTGCCCTGGGAGGTCCAGTGCACAGTGGCCACCTGTAGCCCATGCCCGCTGATTTTTGCTCAGAGGGGACCAGATCAAGGATAGCCCTATGTGCCAACCTCTTTTGTGCCACAGGAAAGAAGTTGAAGAGCCCTCAGGGTGATGGGGTCTTGCAGTAAAGGGGAGCTATCTGCTCATCTCAGGGGGTTTCAGGTTGAGGAATGGCAGGCCCCATCACGATGAAGAGTAACCCACAGGAGGCCATAGGAACACTCACCCCAGAACCAAAGGGGTCATACCTGGACACCCCATGTGGGGGTGACAGGATGTAGCTCCATCTCATTCCTGTTTTCAGATCTCAGGGAGGTGAGGAACTTGTTCTCCGAGGGTGACTCAGGTCAACACAGGGGTCCCCATCTGGTGGATAGACAGAGTGGTCCCAGGATCTGTCAGTAGTTCCGGTGAGGAACATGAGGGAGGATTGAGGGCACCCTTGGGCCAGAACACAGATGAAGACCTCACGGAAATCTGCCCTGCCCCTGCTATCACTCCAGAGAGCATGGGCAGGGCTGTCTGCTGAAGTACCCCCACTTACCCTGGGATCATTGGTGTCAGTGAGGGGGAGGTCTTTGTCGAGGGGTCTGCACTCAGGTCAGTAGAGAGAGCGTCTTAGGCCCCGCCAGGAGACAAGGTAAGAACCAAGCAGGTTCCTCACCTAGGACACATGAATTCCAATGCATTTCAGCATCTCTTGCTGTCCTTCCCAAGAGGACCTGGGCACGTGTGACCAGATGTGAGTCTCCTCATGTCCTGTTCCCTATCAGGGATGTGAGCTCTTAATCTGAGTTTCTCAGACCAGCAAAAGGGTGGGATCCAGGCCTTGCCAGGAGAAAGGTGAGGGCCCTGTGTGAGCACAGAGGGGACCATTCACCCCAAGAGGGTGGAGACCTCACAGATTCCAGCCTACCCTCCTGTTAGCACTGGGGGCCTGAGGCTGTGCTTGCATTCTGCACCCTGAGGGCCCATGCATTCCTCTTCCAGGAGCTCCAGGAAACAGACACTGAGGCCTTGGTCTGAGGCCTTGCCCTCAGGTCACAGAGCAGAGGAGATGCAGACGTCTAGTGCCAGCAATGAACGTTTGCCTTGAATGCACACTAATGGCCCCCACCGCCCCAGAACACATGGGACTCCAGAGCGCCTGGCCTCACCCTCTCTACCGTCAGTCCTGCAGAATCAGCCTCTGCTTGCTTGTGTACCCTGAGGTGCCCTCTCACTTTTTCCTTCAGGTTCTCAGGGGACAGGCTGACCAGGATCACCAGGAAGCTCCAGAGCATCCCCAGGAGGCCCTAGAGGGGCACCAAAGGAGAAGATCTGTAAGTAAACCTTTGTTAGAGCCTCCAAGGTTCAGTTCTCAGCTGAGGCTTCTCACATGCTGCCTCTCTCTCCAGGCCAGTGGGTCTCCATTGCCCAGCTCCTGCCCACAGTCCTGCCCACACTCCTGCCTGTTGCCGTGACCAGAGTCATCATGTCTCTTGAGCAGAAGAGTCAGCATTGCAAGCCTGAGGAAGGCCTTGACGCCCAAGAAGAGGCCCTGGGCCTGGTGGGTGTGCAGGCTGCCGCTACTGAGGAGCAGGAGGCTGTGTCCTCCTCCTCTCCTCTGGTCCCAGGCACCCTGGAGGAGGTGCCTGCTGCTGGGTCACCAGGTCCTCTCAAGAGTCCTCAGGGAGCCTCCGCCTTCCCCACTGCCATCGATTTCACTCTATGGAGGCAATCCATTAAGGGATCCAGCAACCAAGAAGAGGAGGGGCCAAGCACCTCTCCTGACCCAGAGTCTGTGTTCTGAGCAGCACTCAGTAAGAAGGTGGCTGACTGGATTCATTTTCTGCTCCTCAAGTATTAAGTCAAGGAGCCAGTCACAAAGGCAGAAATGCTGGAGAGTGTCATCAAAAATTACAAGCACTACTTTCCTGTGATCTTCGGCAAAGCCTCCGAGTCCTTGCAGCTGGTCTTTGGCATTGACGTGAAGGAAGTGGACCCCACCAGCAACACCTACACCCTTGTCACCTGCCTGGGACTCCTATGATGGCCTGGTGGTTGATAATAATCAGATCATGCCCAAGAGGGGCCTCCTGATAATCGTCATGGGCATGATCGCAATGGAGGGCAAATGCGTCCCTGAGGAGGAAATCTAGGAGGAGCTGACTGTGATGAAGGTGTATATTGGGAGGGAGCATAGTGTCTGTGGGGAGCCCAGGAAGCTGCTCACCCAAGATTTGGTGCAGGAAAACTACCTGGAGTACCGGCAGGTGCCCGGCAGTGATCCCATATGCTATGAGTTACTGTGGGGTCCAAGGGCACTCGCTGAAACCAGCTACTTGAAAGTACTGGAGCATGTGGTCAGGGTCAATGCAAGAGTTCTCATTTCCTACCCATCCCTGCGTGAAGCAGCTTTGAGAGGGAGGAAGAGGGAGTCTGAGCATGAGTTGCAGCCAGGGCCACTGGGAGGGGGCTGGGCCAGTGCACCTTCCAGGGCTCCGTCCAGTAGTTTCCCCTGCCTTATGTGACATGAGGCCCATTCTTCTCTCTTTGAAGAGAGCAGTCAGCATTCTTAGTATTGGGTTTCTGTTCTATTGGGTGACTTTGAGATTTGTCTTTGTTTCCTTTTGGAATTGTTCAAATGTTCCTTTTAACGGATGGTTGAACGAACTTCAGCATTCAAATTTATGAATGACAGTAGTCACACATAGTGCTGTTTATATAGTTTAGGAGTAAGAGTCTTGTTTTTTATTCAGATTGGGAAATCCATTCCATTTTGTGAATTGGGACATAGTTATAGCAGTGGAATACGTATTCATTTAGAAATGTGAATGAGCAGTAAAATTGATGAGATAAAGAAATTAAAAGATATTTAATTCTTGCCTTATACTCAGTCTATTCGGTAAATTTTTTTTTAAAAAGAATGCATACCTGGATTTCCTTGGCTTCTTTGAGAATGTAAGACAAATTAAATCTGAATAAATAATTCTCCCTGTTCACTGGCTCATTTATTCTCTATGCACTGAGCATTTGCTCTGTGGAAGGCCCTGGGTTAATAGTGGAGATGCTAAGGTAAGCCAGACTCACCCCTACCCACAGGGTAGTAAAGTCTAGGAGCAGCAGTCATATAATTAAGGTGGTGAGATGCCCTCTAAGATGTAGAGAAAAAGTAAGAAAGGGGTGAGGGTGTGGGGCTCCAGGTGAGAGTGGTCCAGAGGTAAATGCCCTGTGTGGGGCTTTTTGGACTTTGGGAAACTGCAGTTTCTTCGGAGGGAGCTGATTCTAATGAATCGGGGCGGGGGGGGTGCGCGGTGTCCAGAGCCAGATTCTCAGAGAGTGTGAGAAAAGCTCATAATGCAAAACTGAACAGTTCTCTTTTGATGGTGGATGAACAGAGAGGAGTGGGGCAGGAATGGAAAGTATCTTGTACTTTAGTCCCAGTGCTGTTGAACACAGTGCAAGAGCTAGGTGATGGACACTCATCATCTGAAAGCGTTTCCTGAGAGAGAAGCATAAATCTCCCTGGAAAGGAGACCCAGAAGCCACTGGCCAGGTACTTTTCTGCCTGACTGGGAGAACTAGAGCTGACGCTATTAAAAATGAATTTTAATTAGATTATCTCAAGTGCGGTTTGACCAGTTGTAAGCAAAGTGGTGAAAACATGAATGAAAATAGTGATTTGCATGGAAAAGCATCTGGGAGTGAGGGAAGGAGTTGGTCTCTGACTCAAATTCAAGGAGCTTTGAGCTGCATCTGGCTGGGAAAAACTCCCGCATACTCAAATTTTGAAGTACGTTTTCTAAGAGGTAACCACTTACTGAATTTTATGGATGAAACTTCATTTTTTGTCTAATTATTCCATGTCCTATTGAGCTCTATGTTCTCTGATAAGTCTCGGAGAAGAACGACAACAGCAAAATCCCAGAGTCCTAGGGCCTGGGGTCAAATAATATTAGAAATAACAGGCATCTGCCACTCTTTAAACTCCTAATTTACACTAGGCCCTGAGCCAGGTGCTTCACCTACGTTGCATACACTCCAACTGTCCTACTAGACAGGGCTTATCACATCTGCTTACAGATGAAGAATCAAGGCTCACAGGGCTTGTGAATTGGGACATAATAACAGAGTATTTCTTGGGTATTTCCCAGGATCACGTGGCTAGTAAGGAACAGGGCTGGAACCAGACCCCTGGTGTCAATTCCTTTAGAGCCCATGCAGCTCCCACTCCCCCCAGCCCGAGGTTGACCTCCTGACTGCTACTTTATTTCGTTTCTCAGCACTGCACCATGTCGCTCAGGTGACAAAAAGAAGGACCTTGAGTACAGGATACTAAAAGCAGACCTGGAGGTGACAATGAGAATCAAACACCATTTAGGACTGGTGTATGCTGGGTTCCTGAAGACCTGACTCTGCCCAGATGTGGCCATTTCTGTCCATTCCCAGCACTTTCCGGAATTAAAGTACATTTCCCCTGGTCCCTTCCATATTTTTTGTCTGACTCTGGAACCTGGCCTGCTGGCCAGCTTGTCATTGGTCCCCACAGAACAGCCTAGAATCACCTGTTCTCCTCCTGACAGGGAGCATTTCTTCTCCCTGTAGAAGTCCTCTGGCTGTCCCATCTCTCACCCAGGAAGCCATGTGATATCAACAACCATTTTGATATAAAAATTCACATGGGACAGTGACTTTTGGACACCTGGGTACCACTCTGGTTATCTTCGACACAGTCTCCAAGTGTTTTCCTAAGGGATTGAGTCGGGTCTGATTTGCCATATTATCTGTTAGTTCTTGGGATATCCACCTGAAGTTACATGAAGTTTGGAACCACCTCGATACTTGAAATCAGACTTTTACAGGGTGTTTTATTTGGAATTCACCTCTGAACACATGCACAGATGAATGGTCAAAAACCAAAGCTTCCCTCATGAATATTAGGTGAGGAAACACTGTGGAAATCCCAGTGGAACAAACATCTACTTACTGAGGCTAAATTCCTAAATCTCTGGAGTCCCCCAGGAGGTGAAACCTAATTCCTTGGAATACATGTCAGCTTTGATGAAAAAGGAATAATTAAGCAGCCTTCTACTGCCTCTTGTCTGTTTAATTGCTCCATGGAAAAATACTGGTTTTCAGTGTGCCTAGAGGCACCTGACAGGTGTTCAGGCATGTGCAGAGTAGCAGAAACTCACAGGTTATGATTTCTATCATGAATCAAATGGAGGAAAAAATTCTCAGCCTAGTTAGTGGGAGCTAAATGATAAGAACTTATGAAAACAAAGAAGGAAATAACAGACACTGAGGTCTACTTGAGAGGGGAGGGTGAGAGGAGGGAAAGAAGCAGAAAAGATAACTATTCGGTGCTGGGCTTAATACCTGGATGACAAAATCTGTATAACAAATCTGTGTCACGTGTTTACCTGTGTAATAAACCTTCACATGTACCCTCAAACCTAAAATAAAAGTTAAAAAAAAAAGGGTGTTGCAAAGATAAGCCTTCCGGCTGAGAACTTCAAGATTCTTGGACAGTTGTGATCCTATATTAGAAAGCATCTGTGACATACTAGACCCTTGAACAAGCTGGAGAACTTCAAGGCAAATTTGGCCTTCTTAGAAACTCCTCCTAGAAATGAGATGGATTGTGTAACACCAAATTACAATAGTTGCTTTTTATTGAGTACTTACTGTGTAACAGTTTATGGGGGAAACTATATTACTTTCCCACATCTTGTCTTCCTCTCCTGTCTGGACACATGGGAACAGTAAAGTCCACCTGCAGTTAGGAAGAGTAGTGTGACAACCCCTTACCACTGAAACATGAGCAGAAGCATTGTTTGTCACATCCAGGAATTGCGACTGTGGCATTTTCCACTTTCTCCCTCCTTTCAATGGCAAGATGGCAGCTCCAACTTGAGATGATGGAATCACAAAGTGGAAGCAGCATGGATCCCTGGGTCACATGAGAGTGTAGAGCCCCTGGCAAACTGTATCACAACTTATGTATGCATAAAATAAACTTGTGTCATGCCAATCAAATTTCAGCATTTCTCTGATGCATCAGCTAGCAGTTACTTTAACTACCATAGCTACCATTTCTGTTAAGCACAAATATTTTGTATTTCAAAGGTAAGAGTTTGCATATTGTTATTGCAAAAATTATAAAAATGTATATAATTCACAATTTTCCCCTTTACAAAACTCCTCCACAGTTTATCCCTCTCCTTAGAGGTCACCACAATTAATAATCTGGTATGTATTATTTTAAAACGGATTCTAGGCTATTAATTGACAGATAAGCTATAACGATATATTGTTTTTATTTAATACACAAGAATGATAAGTACATATTGATCTGCCACTAGCTTTTGTCACTTCATAAAATCGATATGGGATCTTTCCACAACTGTATATATACATATATTATATATATATATATATCTTTTAAAACTAATTTCTACAATTCTAAAGTAGACACGCACCATAATTAATTAAACTCTTTCTTCCTAATGGACACCGGTTGTTTCCCATTTGCTGTATGATGAATAGAATAAAATCAACATCTTTGAATATGAATTATTGGGCAAACATTAATGTTTTCTTATAAGAAATGTATTAACATGGACATTGGGTGAAAATGAAAAGGGTATAAATAGTTTAGCATTTTATAAATATTTCTAAAATTTCATTGCAAATATGCTGTACCAATTAACATTTTTAAAAAATTAAAAATGATTTGAAATTCTGATACGTGGACAGGAGATTTCTCCTCTCCTTTCAGAAAGATTTGGTCAGAATGAACAAAAGCCTAGGAAGGAGAGAGACAGCAGACCCTCAGCCCGTGAGGGGCATTGGGAGGATCCAGGGGAGAGCAATTGCCAGAGTCCATGAGAGAGACCATACGCGAAACCAGGACCACAGAGCCCCAGGCAGGCTGGCATTCAGAGCTCTGAATCCAGAGTTCAGCCTGGTGGGGGTAGGGACCTGAGGGAGAGAAGGGGGAAGGGAGGGGGGAGAACAGGACAATGAACAAGAATAAGCTTGGGAAATCCAGGGACCATCATTACCAACTGGAAGGGGCCACGTGATCTGAATGGACAGGCTTGTTGGCTGAATGCACCAGTGGCGTGCAGGACACTGCACCCTCCCTCAGAATCACCTTCCCTCTGTCAGGAAGAGTATGGCTGGCTCCCTGCATTATTCTGGGTGAGCCCCCTCTCTTGACCACTTCAATGCTCCTCTGCATCCTTGCCAGCGTCTCAGGGCTGAGTGCTGTCTTCATGCCTACTGGGGGCTGGTGTTTTATCTCCTGCGGACCCTTCATAGAGGCTGGGCTATGTGAGTGGGTTGCTGACTGATGACCAACAGCCAAGATGGGCCAGGAACACCATGGACTCCAGTGGCTTCTGAGATCTTGGCGCACAAGGGGGCGGAAGTCTTGGGGCTGTGATCGCTGGCCTATGTTTCAACCATACACTGTCTAGGGTAGAGGGCTGGTCCAAGGTCTGGACATGGGAAGGTTGGATGGCACCCCTGTGGAAATGGCACCCTCCATTGTTAAGCTGACATGGATGTGCGTGGTCCAATGCAGGAAGTATCATGCACCATCCTGTTGGGAGCATCCTCATCTCCATGTCGGTGTTTGGCCCTGGGGAGGAAGTGTCCACAGTGACACTCTCAGCTGTAGTTTCCATGAGAACTGTGACCTCAAGTGAGCACAGGTGAGGGAACTATGGGTTTCTTCATGGAGGCAGGAGGCCCAGGTGGGGCAGATTCCAAGATTTGAATTAGTGAATTCTCATGCCTGGTAATTTCATTCATTCATTGGTTCATGCATGCATTCATTCATCCGGCAAACATTTATTGAACATATGCTGAGGACACACTAACTCTACGAAACAAAAGGAAGTGGCTAGGCCCTTAATTCGTTCTGTGAGGGGTGTAGGGGAGATGGTGAGGTGGAAAGACATGTGAGCATTTTAGGAAGTGAGGGACTGGGAACTGATGGAGAGAATCTCTATTGATCTGATTTCTAGATGATGCTGTGCCCTTAGTTGAGAGTGAGAGTGGAGGAGGAAAAGTTGGTGATGACTTGATGAGGAAGAGTGTGGAGGATGAGATCTGTGTGTATTATGTAGTCAGAGAGGTGCTGTAGCCTGTCCATGCGGAGCTGTCGTGTGAGCAGTAGGAAAATGGGTCTGTCTATCTGGATAGGTGCCAGGGCTGGACATTAGGTTTGGCTGCATGAGTAGAAGTATTTTGAGGCTATAGGTTAAGGTAAAATCAAGTGATTATTGTGTAGATACTGGCTTACAGGCTACATGATGTCATTCTGTCTCTTGAAAACACATTTATTTGGTAATCAAAATTACACTAAGCTTGATGAAGGAAGGAAGCGTACAGGAGGCTGGAAAGGGAGGAAGAACACTTCCAGAAATCCAAATAGAGAGTGTTTCCTATATATGTGTGTATGCATTTGCGTATATACATATTCGTGTATATATACATATATACAAAGATATATGTATATCTTCATGTATACATGTATGTATATGTACAAATATATGTATATATTTATGTATATAAACATACATTTGTATAAACATATACATATGTGTAAATACATTTGCGTGAATACATATAGTTGCATATATATTTGAGGTGGCTTATGTTGTATATAGATTTATATATCATCCATTTTCAATGTCGTATCTGTTACGTCATGTTACTTTTAGTGCTCTTGGCATCTGTTGTCCAAGATTAAGTGTATAACTACTAATACCCAGACACTTATCTCCTCTAACATAGTGTGCTGTTTTTGGCAGCTGGCCTCTCTATAGTAACTAAATGGAGATTATCATGACAACCAGAGCAAGGGGAAAGAAGCAATCCCAGGTCCAAGTACCTGGGGGTCAGTACTTCATGATGTATTCTGTATCTGGTTGGTGGAAAGTGGTTTTCAAAATTTTAGATGTGCAAACTCTTATTCCAACGGAAGCCTTCCACAAAACTCCGGTCCATGAACATGGGGAAGACAGAGCAGTGTGGATGAAGTGAGGACTCTAATTCCATAGTCCTGTCCACCCAGCACCTTTTCTTCTCTCAGAGCATTGGGCCACCCTGACACCCCTAAGCATTACTGGAGCAGCTCTGTGCAAAATGCCCTTCCTCAGATATGGACTTTCTCATGCCCTCCAACAGGCATCCATCTGTGTGGATGTCATTCTCTCTACTGCACAGAATCTCAACTTTGTTGCCAGGCACTGCCAAAAACTTGTGACTTTCCAAACTCTCCATTCTCTGTATATGCTACAATTCCATTTCTGATTTCCCAAGCTCCTCACTGTCTCCCCGCACCCCATGCACTGACCTAAACACATATGGAACACACTATTCTCCTGCTCACTTGTGTATTCTTTATTCTCAGCGTGGGACTCACTCCCCTCCCTCCAAATCACCGTTCCCCTTTGGAATTTGCATAGGCTCTTCATTCCTGTTGACCCCAATCCCTGTCTTCACCTTCATTCCTAGCCCTGCTTCAAACTCTCTAGGAAAGGGGTCCCTAGTACTACCTTCACCTTGTCACCTATCAGTACCAAATAACATGATGGGCATTTTCACTTTTTTTGAAAGTATTCTTAGATCACATAAAAGCACCCTGAACAAGAGAGGAGAGCTTGGTACATTTTTCTTATGTATGTTGCCTCTGCTCCCCCAATACAGCACACAATCCCCTTGACTGATATTCAGATTGCCTAATCTCAACTAAAATCTATCAAAGATGTATAGCTTAATTCCCTTTAAGGACAAAGGGTGAAGTGATGCCTATGAGTTCCTTATTTAACAGAGAAGGGTAATTTGGGTTGGAGTTCACAGCATCCCCCCCTCCAGTCACACTGCGTTCACACTTTAAACGAAGAGCGGCACTTAAATGTCTGGCATATGCAGGCCCACCTGGTTACTGTGCTAGGGCCTTGAGTACAAAAAGGAAGACAGCTGGCCATACCCATTGGAACTCAGAATAGTCAAACACATGAAAACCAACAGTTTATTTCCATTTCTCCCCTCTTAGCCTTTTGTCTATTATTGGCACACATTTTATTCCTACATATGTTATATACTTCATCATACAGTATGATTATTTTTACTTTAAATAGTCAACTATTTCTTAAAGACATGTACATAATATGGAGATTTTATTTACCCATGATGTTGCAATTCCTGATGCAATTCATTCTTTTATTTAGATCCAGATTATCTGGTATCATTTTTCAGTCTGCCTGGAAGACTTCCTTTAATATTTCTTTTAAACATCCTTTAATGTTTCTTGTGGTGCCTATCTGGTGGTGATTAATTACGTAAGGTTTTTCATTTCAGAAAAGCCTTTATTTCACCTCTGTTTTGCTAGATATTTTCACAGTATATAGATTTCTAGGTTAACAGTTTTGTTTATGTTTCACTACTTTAAAGATGTTGCTCCACACTCATCTTCGTTTAATTGTTTTTTTATTTCTATTTTTGAATTTAATATTTGTTTTTTAAAATTTTTCATTATTTTTGTAGAGATGGCGTCCTGTTCTGTTGCCTAGGCTGATCCTGGACTCCTGGCCTCAAATGATCTTCCTACTTCGGCTTCCTAAAAGGCTGATATAGGAAGGAGCCACTGTGTCCAATTGGTTTCATTGTTTTTGACAAGAAATCTACTCTTATCCTTATTTTTGTTCCTCTGCAGCTAAACTGTCTTTTTTCTCTTGATACTGTTAAGATTTTCTCTTTATCATTGGTTTTAAGTAATTTAAATTTCATGAACCTTGGTATAGTTTTTTTCCATATTTTTTGTTCTTGAAATTTTTTTAGCTTTTTGGATTTGTGGGTTTAGAGTTTTCATCAAAATTGAAGCTTTTTCATGCATTATTTTATCAAAAATTTTTTTCTGTTCCCTCATTTTTCTGTGCTTTAGTCTCCACATATATGTACATTAGGCCACTTGAAATTGCCCCACAACTCACTAATGCTCTCTTCATTTTTTTCATTTATTTTTCTCTCTATGTGTTTCACTCTGGAAAGTTTTGCTGCTATATGTTCAAGTTCATCAATATTTTCTTCTCACATGTCCAATCTGCCATTAATCCAAATCAGTGTATTTTTTTTCAAATCATACATTGTAGCTTCCACATTTCAAAGTTTATTTAGGTCTTTTTTAATATCTTCTACACTAATATGTTTAACGTTTTCTCTTATTTTTTGGACATATGGAATACTCTTTTGATATTCTTGTCTACTAACTTTATCATCTGTCTCTTTTCTAGTTCAAATTTAATTTATTTTTCTCCTTATTTTTATCCTACTTTTCTGTTTCTTTCAAGACCTGGCAATTTGGCATTGGATGTCAGACACTGTGAATTTTACCTTGTTGAGTGCTGGGCATTTTTGTGTTTCTATAAATAAATAATATTCTTGAGCTTTGCTGTGAAACTCAGCTAAATTTATTGGAAAGAGAAGGATTGTTCTGCATCTTGCCTTTGAACTTTAAGTGAGATAAAATCAATGTGTAGTCTACGGTCAATTTCACACTTCTAAAGCAAAATTATTCTGTATACTCTAACCAATGCCCCATGAATTGTGAGATTTTCCATTCTGACTAATGGGAGCAGGAATAATTCCAAGACCTGCATAATCTTTATAGATTTATTTCTGTGAAACTCTTTCCTTTCTAGAATTTTGTCCTACAGGCACTATCCATCTTGGCGTGCCTATACTCTCAGCTCCATGTTCTTAACTCAAAGAGACAATCAGGATCCCCTTTTGTGCACTGTGATCTACAATGTCTCTTTAGGCGGTAAGCTTGTGCAATCATAGGGCTCAACTCATTTGTTTTTTGTCTCCCAGAGAACACTGTCTTCTTTGCCTAATGTCCGATAAATTGAAAATCTGTTTCACATATTTTGCCTGGTTTTTAGTTGTTTCAGATGGGTTTATAAATTAGGTCCCTGTTCCTCCATCTTGGCCAGAATCAGGAGTCCTATACTACAAATTTAGAACGTAAATGATCTTTGCTTGACAAATGCCCTAGCATATCAACTTCCTCAAATAAAAGCCAGACTGAAAGACTATGGAACACATATACATATCAAAGAGACATACCTACATACAACTGGGAGTATATACAGTAAACTATTAACAATGGCTTTCTGCTGCTTATGGAAATATAAGTGTTTTTATTCTCTTATTTATGCTTTCAATACTTCTAACACCTCTGAAGTGCATATGAATTACCATTATAAGAAAATATTTTTAAAATATTTTAAAATGTGGTTTAGATTACCAAAAATAAACACATATTCTCTAGATGGTTTGTTTGAAATATTGATCGGCCTTTTGATGAATTGTACTCAGCATCTGGCATGCTTGCTGCTCATGTAACTGTAGAAAAACAAAAAGACTTTGAAATCCAATTAGTAAACTATGCGTAGTCATCCAACTTATCTCAGACTTTCAAATACAATTGCTCACAGGTAATAATCTATCTTGTTTTTAAAATCTTTTCTCTAGAAAAAGTAATAACTTTTATTTTTAAAAGGAAAATTATATGTATATTTAAACCATATTCCCAATGACATGATTGAATTTAATATTTATAGGAAGGATTGTATGCAGGTAATAGTGGCAGAAAGAATTGTTGTAATAACTTTCATTTTTATAGTGTTGTTTATGTCTTTTGTCAAAAGTTTGTTGTTTATATGTCTCTTGTAACAACTTACGATAATGTTTTTAAAAATATGTCTCTCAGTCATTAATGCCAGTAATTCCTAGTCACTATTGAATATGTACTTTTTAAAGTACTGACATTCATAAAAAGGATGCAATATTTTCATAACAATAATCTGTGTTTTCTTTAATGTCTTTGCAATACATCACTTCTTATGTTTATATCTTTATCTTTCACACACAAAAGACATCGCGTGAAAAGAACGGTAATTCGCCATTTTGTAACAAAAGCCAAAATTGACAAATGGGATCTAATTAAACCAAAGGGCTTCTGCACAGCAAAAAAAAAAAAACTATCATGAGAGTAAACAGACGACCTACAGAATGGGAGAAGTTTTGCAATCTATCCACCTGACAAAGGTCCACTATTCAGAGTCTACAAGGAACTTAAACAAATTTACAAGAAAAAAAAACAAACAACCCCATTAAAAAGTGGACAAAGTAGGCTGGGTGCAGTGGCTCACGCTTGTAATCCCAGCACTTTGGGAGGCCGAGGCAGGTGGATCACGAGGTCTGGAGATTGAGACCATCCCAGCTAACACAGTGAAACCCTGTCTCTACTAAAAATACAAAAAAAAAAAAAAAATTAGCCGAGCTTGGTGGCGGGCGCCTGTAGTCCCAGCTACTCGGGAGGCTGAGGCAAGAGAATGACGTGAACCCGGGAGGCGGAGCTTGCAGTGAGCCAAGATCGCGCCACTGCACTCCAGCCTGGGCAACAGAGCGAGACTCCATCTCAAAAAAAAAAGTGGGCAAAGTACATGAACAGACATTTCTGAAAAGAAGATATTCGTGTGGCCAACAAACATTTAAAAAAGCTCACTATCACTGATCATTAGAGAAACGCAGAACAAAACCACACTGAGATACCATCTCACACCAGTCAGAATTGCTACTATTAAAAAGTCAAGAAACAACAGATACTGGCGAGGCTGCAGAGAAAAAGGAACACTTTTGCACTGTTGGTGGGAGTGTAAATTAGTTCAACCATCGTGGAAGACAGTAAGGTGATTCCTTGCAATCCTATTACTGGGTATATACCCAACGGAATATAAATCATTCTATTATAAAGACACACACATACGTATGTTCATTGCAGCACTATTCACAATAGCAACGACATGGAATCAACACAAATGTCCATCAGTGAGAAACTGGATAAAGAAAATATGGTACATATACACCATGGAATATTATGCAGCCATAAAAAGAACGAGATCATGTCCTTTGCAGGGACATGGATGGAGCTGGAAGCCGTCATCCTCAGCAAGCTAATGCAGAAACAGAAAACCAAACACCACATGGTTTCACTTATAAATGGGAGCTGAACGATGAGAACATATGGACACATGGGGGAACAACACACACTGTGGCCTGTTGGGGGAGGGGGAGGGAGAGTATCAGGAAGAATAGCCAATGGATGCTGGGTTTAATGCCTAGGCGATGGGTTGATCTGTGCAGCAAACCATCATGGCACACATCTACCTATTTAATAAACCTGCACATCCTGCAAATGTACCACGGAACTTAAAATAAATGTTTAAGAAAAAAAGGTTTTTTCTCCTGTATTTTATTTTCAAACTGCTTATAGTTTTTCATTTATCTTTTAGATTTATTATCTTTGTATAAAATATGAGGTTTAGTTAGAGATTCATTGTTTAATATATGGTTGTCTAATTGTTCTAATAAAATTCAGTGAAAGAACCAACATTTCTCAATTGAATTTCCTTAGTTCTTTGTAAAGACTCCATGGACTATATTTGTGTGGTTCTATTTCTGGGTTCTCTATTCAGTTCCCTTGATCTATATGTCTATCCCGTACCCAATATCACACTCTATTGATTACTATAGTCTTAGAGTTCATTTTAAAATTGGGTAGTATGAGGCCAGGAGCGGTGGCTCACGCCTGTAATCTCAACACTGTGGGAGGCTGAGGCGGGCGGATCACCTGAGGTCAGGAGTTCGAGATCAGCCTGGCCAACATGGCGAAACCCCGCCTCTACTACAAATACAAAAGTTAGCCTGGCATGGTATCGGGAGCCTGTAATCCCAACTATTTCAGAGGCTGGGACACAAGAATCGCTTGAACCTGGGAGGCAGAAGTTGCAGTGAGCCCAGATCAGGCCACTGCACTCCAGCCTGGGCAACAGAGCAACTCCATCAAAAAAAAAAAAAAAAAAAAAAAAAGAATAAAGAAAAAAAGGTAGTATGATTCTTCCAGCTTTATTCTGCCTTTCCAGAATTATGTTAACGATTCTAGTTCTTTAGCCCTCCTGCAAAATGTTGTCGGGGTGGAGGGTTGCCTTTTTTTTTTTTTTTTTTTTTTTTTTAAGACCGAGTCTCCCTCTGTTGCCCATGCTGGGGTGCAGTGGCGCACTCTCGGCTCACTGCAATCTCAGCTCCTGGGTTCAAGCGATTCTCCTGCCTCTGCCACCCTAGTAGCT
This sequence comes from Pongo abelii, assembly GCF_028885655.2. Classification (NCBI taxonomy): domain Eukaryota; kingdom Metazoa; phylum Chordata; class Mammalia; order Primates; family Hominidae; genus Pongo; species Pongo abelii. The sequence continues at coordinate 158,603,731 of NC_072008.2, read as the reverse complement.
GGGATTACAGGCATATGCCACCATGTCTGGTTAATTTTTGTATTTTTAATAGAGACAGGGTTTCACCATGTTGGCCAGGCTTGTCTCAAACTCCTGGCCTCAAGTGATCAGCCCGCCTGGGCATCACGAAGTGCTGGAATTACAGATGTGAGCCATGGCGCTGGGCCCAAATTTTTTGATCAGTTTGTCTATATATATAAAAATTCCTGCTAGAATTTTATTTGGCATTGCTTTGAACCTACATGTCAATTTGGTGAGAATTGATTGACCTCTTTACCATGTTGAATCTTTAAGTCCACGAACAAAGTGTCCCTATCTATTTATTTAGGTGCTCTATGATTTCTTTCATCGGCATTTTGCAGTTTTGTAGTTTTCAGCATATAGACCATATACATGTTTTATTTGATTTATATCTAAATATTTCTTTTTTCAGTGTCAGTGAAATGATATTATAATTTTGGTTTCTACATTTCGTTATATGGATATATGACTCATTTTTGTTCATTGACCTTGTGTCCTGCCACTTTGTTATACGCATTTATTAGTTGTAGAATTTTTTAGAATTTTCTTGGGATTTTATACATAGACAATTATGCCCCTGAGAATGGAGGTGATGTTATATATTTTATTCCAGTCTCCTTGCTGTATTTATTCGTATATATTCTTTTGCTTTATTCAGTCTTTTACTATAAAGTTGGACATTAGCTGTAGTGTTTTTGTATATGCCCTTTATGAGGTTAAGTTCTCATTTAATTTATTTCTCATTTTCTGAGGGTTTTTTCACAAACGGAAGCTGCATATTGTCAAATAGACTTTTTTTTCCTTCAACTGGTATGGTCACCACACTAACAGACAAATTAGTCTGTTAGTGTGGTGGCTTACATTGTGGTTCACGTTGTTTCAGTTGTGAAGTGTCAAATTAGCATTGCATTCCTTAAATAAAACTTGCTTGGTCATGGTGCATTATCCTTTTTTATATATTTCTTAGATTGCATTTGCTGGTATTTGGGTGGAGGAGATTATGTCATCATTATATGTTCTCAAAATGTATTGGTCTATAGTTTTCCTTTTTGTGTACTCTCTTGCCTTGTTGTCATACAAGGGTAATCTTAACCTCATAAAATGAGTTGGGATATATTCTTTCCTCTTCTATTTTCTGGAATAGATTTTGTAGAATTGGTGTTAATTCCATTTAAACATTTGAGATAGATCACCAGGCAAACCATCTGAATCATAGGTTTCTTTTTCAAATAAATTTAAACTATGGCATCAATTTCCTCATTAGTTTTACTTCTTTTGATATTTTTCATATTCTCTAGGGTGAAGTTTGGTAGTGTTTGATTTTGGGGGAATTATTCAATTTCATCTAAGTTCTTGAATTTAAGTAAATAAATTTGATTTGATTATTTCCTTTTATCCTTCTATTTTCACAATATGTGTAATGATATCTCCCGTTTAATTCCTGATATTGGTAATCTGTGTCTTCTTCTTTTTTTCTTTTTACTTTGTCTGTCTAGAGCTTTTTGAACTTTATTGTTTCTTTCAAATAGCCAGCTTTTGGGTTCCTTGATTTTCTCTATTTTCACATTTCATTTCATTTGTTTCTGCTGTTACCTTTTTTTTCTGTTTTTTTTTTCTTAATTAAGATGAAAAGCTTAGACTATTGCATTGAGAGCTGTATTATTTCTTAATCTAAGCATTAAGTGCTCTAATTTTCCCTTGAAACACTGCTGCAGTTGCATCCTCCAAGTTCTAATATGTTGCATTTGCAATTTCTTTCAGTTCAGTGCATTTTTTATTTCCTTGAGACGTTCTCTTAGACCCACTGTTTAGGTCATTGATTTAAGAGGCTTGTTTAAAAGAGTGCTGTTTAACATCCAAATGTCTAGAGATTTTCCTTTTGTTTTGTTATTGTTTTATTTCTAGTTTGATTACAGTAGGTTTAGAGACTATACTCTGTATGATTTGAATTTTTGATAATTTCTTGATGTTCGTTTTAGGACCTAGAATATATGTTGGTGAATGTTCCATATGTACTTGAAAAGTGTATGTATTTTGCTGCTGTTAGGTGCAATGATATTTGGATCTACAGTGTTTGTAAACCACCCAAGGCCCTGTGACTGAAACCTGGACAGTGATCTACCAATAGAACAGTTTTCCAAGCCTTTGTTATCCTATTTATGGTAAGCTTTTTGCGTGAGCACGTCAGGTTGAGCCCAGTACTTGATACACAACCTGAGAGGATCCCTTTCTCATATTTCCTCTTCTCCATGATCTCTACGACACTTTCTGCCACCCAGGGGACCTTCCTTCTGGCCTTTTAGCTAGAAAATGGGCTAGTCACTCTGATTTCCCCTTGCCCTGAATGGATCTGCCTTGATGACCAAGTGACAGGAGAATATAGAGAGAAAAATACCAAGGAGGACTCCTCTCATTCATAGATCAATGTTCTTTTGTCAGAGAGAAGGGATTTCCTTCCTCAGAGTTTTAGGTGCCTTCACAACTTTTGCTGATGCTGTCACCATTAAGTTACAGCTTCAGGACTGGAGCTTGCCTGAGTACGCAGCTAGCAAAATAATAACGGCATTTGGACAACTCTGTGTCCTGTAGAGACCCGATTTTCTATTCCTTGGACTAAAAATAGAGGCATTTTCTTGGCACTCTTTCTGTCCACAACTTGCGTGCAATTATTGAATTTGTGCTGCGTTTGAGTCCAGGCTGGGAGATACAGGAGGCAAAAATAGCACAAGAAATTCATCATCATATTGATTTTTTTTTTTTTTTTTTGAGACAGAGTCTTGCTCTGTTACCCAGGCTGGAGTGCAGTGATATGATCACAGCTCACTGCAGCCTAGACTTCCTGGGCTCAAAGGATTCTTCTACCTCAGCCTCTCGAGTAGCTGGGACCACAGTCGTGCACCATCATGCCATGCATATATATATATAATCGAGATGAGATTTTGCCACTTTGCCCAGGCTGGTCTCAAACTCCTGGGCTCTAGCGATCTGACCACCTCCACCTCCCAAAAGTGCTAGGATTACAGACATGAGCCACCGCGCCTGGCCACATTGATCTTACTTTGAGTTCTGATTCCCTTCCTCAATCTTCCTGCTTCCATTTAATTTTTTCAATAAACGTTTTATTTGTCAGCTTTTTATATTTACAGAAAAGTTGTGAAGAGAGTCAATAGAGTTCCTATATATTTCACACAAATTTTCCTTATTATTAATATTCTATATTGTGATGATACATTTATCACAAACAGCAAACCGATTTTATCTTAGTTTTTACCTAATTTTTTTTTTTTCTGTTTCAAGATCCCATACATGACATCACATGACATTTAGTCGTCATGTCTCTGTAGTATCCTCCTTTGGTTGCGACAGTTTCTGCAAATTTTCCTCTTTTTAAAAATTACCTTACAGTTTTGAGGAGTACTAGTCAGATATTTTTTATACTGTCCCTCAATTAGGATTTGTCTGATGTTTTTACCATGATTGGACTAGAGTTATGAGTTTTGGGTAGAATGACTGGAGAGGTGAAATGCCCTTCTCATCACATTATTTCAAGGCTACATCGTATCAGTGTGGCTTATCACTGGTGAAGTTAACACTGATCCCCTGGTAAATGGAGTATAATAAACAATGGAAATACGTATCACAAGAAAAAGAAGAGCACCAGATATAAAATTCTGAATTGGTATTTCCCCCCTTCTTTAACAATTGAAGTATATGACTTTTGTCTTATGCATAATTTTTAAAAAATTTTTGTGGGTATATATTCATGAAGTACATTAAATATTTTGATAAAGGTACACAATGCATAATAAGCACATCAAGGTAAATGGGATATCCATCACCTCAAGCATTTATCCTTTTAACGAACAATCCAATTATACTCTTTTAGTTATTTTACAATGTACAATTAAATTATTATTGACTATACTCACCCTGTTGTGCTATCAAATACTAGATATTTTTCATTCTTTCTATTTTTTTGTGCCAATTAACCATCCCTACTTCCCCCCCAAACCCCTATCTTTCCTAGACTCTGGTAACCATCTTTCTATTCTCTATCTGCATGAGTTCAATTGTTTTAATTTTTAGCTCCCACAAATAATAAGAACATGCAAAGTTTGTCATAATGACCTCCAGGGCCATCCATGTTGTTGCAAATGACAGGATCTCATTCTTTTTATGGCTGAATAGTACTCCATTGTGTTTATGTACCACATATCTTTTATCCATTCATCTGTTGATGGATAATTAGGTTGATTACAAATCTCGGATATTGTGAACAGTGCTGCATGAAAGTGCAGATATCTCTTTGATATACTGATTTCCTTTCTTTTGGGTATATACCTGGCAGTAGGATTGCTACATCCTATGGTAGCTCTATTTTTAGTTTTTTGAAGAACCTCCAAGCTATTCTCCATAGTGGTTATACTAAATTACATTCCCACCAATAGTGTATGAGGGTTCCCTTCTCTCCACATCATTGCCAGCATTTGTTATTGCCTGTGTTTTGGATATAAGCCATTTTACCTGGGATGAGATGATATCTAATTGTAGTTTTGATTTGCATTTCCCTGATGATCAATAATGTTGAGCACCTTTCAATACACCTGTTTGCCATTTGTATGTCTTCTTTTGAGAAATGTCTATTCAGATATTTTGCCACTTTAAAATCAGATTATTAGATGTTTTCGTATGGAATTGTTGCAACTCCTTACATATTCTAGTTATTAATCCCTTGTCAGGTGTGTAGTTTGCAAATATTTTCCTCCCATTCTGTGGGTTTCTGTGGGTTGTCTCTTCACATTGCGGACTGTTTCCTTTGCTGTGCCGAAGCGTTTTAACTTCCTGTGGTCACATTTGTCCATTTTTACTTTAGTTGTCTGTGCTTGTGGAGAATTACTCAAGAAATCTTTGCCAAGTCCTATGTCCTGGAGAGTTTACACAATGTTTTCTTTTAGTTGTTTCATAGTCTGGAGTCTTAAATTTAAGTCTTTACTCCATTTTTATTTAATTTTGTATATGGCAAGAGATAGGGGTCTAGTTTCATTCTTCTGCATATGGATATCCAGTTTTCCCAGGACCATTTATTGAAGAGACTGTCCTTTCCCCAATGTATGCTGCTGGCATCTTGGTTGCCTTTGTTGAAAATGAGTTCACTGTAGATGTATGGGTTTGTTTCTGGTTTCTTTATTCTGTTCCATTGGTCTATGTGTCTGTTTTTATACGAGTAACATGGTATTTTGTTTACTATAGCTATGTAGTATAATTTCATGTCAGGTAATGTGATTTCTCCTGTTTTGTTCACTTTGCTTAGGATAGGTTTGGCTATTCTGGGTCTTTCATGGTTCCAGGTAAATTTTTCAGTTATTTTTTCTATTTTGGTGAAGAATGCCATTGGTATTTTGATAGAGATTGCAGTGAATCTGTGGATTGCTTTGGGTAGTATGGACAGTTTAAGCATATTTTTTCTTCTAATCCACGACCATCGAATACATTTCCATTTTTTTGTGTCCTCTTCAATTTCCTGCATAAATGTTTTATGGTTTTCATTGTAGAGAGATATTTCACTTCTTTGGTTAATTCTTATATATTTAATTTTATTTGTAGCTGTTGTAAATGGGTTACTTTTTATTTCTTTTTACCGTTGACGTATAGAAATGCTACTTATTTTTGTATGTTGATTTTGTGTCCTGCAACTTTACTGAATTCATCAGTTTTAATAGTTTTTTGTGGAGTCTTTCAGTTTTTCCAAATATAAAATTATATCAGCAAACAAGGATAATTTGACTTATTTCTTTCCAATTTGGATGCCCTTTATTTTTGTTCTCTTGTCTGATTGTTCTAGCTAAGACTTCCAGTACTATGTTGAAAGTGGACATTCTTGTCATGTTCCAGATCTTAGAGGAAGGGCTTCCAGTTGTTCCCCATTCAGTATGATAGTTTTGGCTGAATTTTTTTTAAAAAGCCAAGCTAAATAGGTTACATATTGTATGAGAATCTGCTGTAATTCTTATCTTTGTTTCTCTGTATGTATTTTTTTCTTCTTATTGTCCTGGAGATTTTATATTTATCTGATTTTTTTTTTCAGTTGGAGTACTAGCTATCTTTTTTCTCCTATTTAGTGTTCCTTGAGCTAAGTGGATCTTTGGATTTTTGTCTTTCATTAATTTTGGAAAATTGTTGGCCATCATCTTTTCAAATATGTCTTCGACCCTTGAACTCTTTTCTCTCTTCTCCTATAACTCCAATGACGTGTACTCTAGACAATTAGTTATTGTCCTATCATTCTTGAATGCCCTATTGTGTTTTATTCACTTCTTTTCTTTTTGTGTTTTGTTTTCAATAATTTCTGTTGACGTCTCCAGTTTATTCTGTCTTTCTTCTACGGTGTTTATTCTGTCGATGAGCCTATTGATAGACACTGGGTTTAATTCTGGAATTTCAATTTCATTCTTTCTTATAGTTTACATTTTTTTCTTAGGAAGTTGCCAGTCTCTTCATGTATAATATTAAACTTTCCCAATAGATTCTTTAACATATTAATTGTAGTTATTTTAAAGTTTCTTTCTCATATAACCAACATCTAGGTCATCTTTGAGTCCAGTTCTGTTCATTGTTTTTTGTCGTAGGAATGGTTTGATTTTCTTGACTTTTTATGGTTTTGTAATTTTTACATTAATGCCAGACATCATTTGTAGAAGAACAGTACAGGTGAGTAGGTAACTAGCATTTATGTCTAGAAATTGACATCTGCTTCTTCTGCTGGATATCAGTTGTGTTAGTCAATTTAGTTGGTACGGTAGGTTACTTAGATTTCGATTTTGTTGTTGCTATCAGCTTCAAAATCTTCCACTATCAAACTGTTATTTGTGTGTACTGTGAAGACGGTGACACTGTAGAGTTTTCCTCAGTGTTCCTGCTCCTTTCTCAGCTTTTAGCAATCTTAATACATCTGTGTCACGATGGGGCTCTCAATCTGCATTCTCCCCCACACACCCCCACTCCCTAGTGGTAGACTACTGCTGCTCTTTATTTCATGTTGACCTTGTGGTCGCAGCAGCTGGGGTCCTTGGTTCTTTTCGTGCAGCCTCAGTCTTATTCAGAACCTGTATGTCTAGTTCTCTGAGGTGAGGTCTCCTTAGCATTTCTTTGTCTCCCTCTCTTGGCAGTCAAACTTTGCCCTGTATCTTTGGAAGGTCTTAAACAGAAGAAAGTACTTGCTCTTGCCCCATTTACATTGATAACAAAACTCTGCTTTGTATTGATGTGGGATACAGCCCCAAAGGTTTGTCTGCCCCTCCCCCATGGGCAGATGGCTTTTGCTTTCACCCTTCCCTCAGAAGCTATAGACCTTTCATCGTGTTTGAAGGCAGAAAAAAAAGGTTTTCTACCACCCACCCCACCCACCTCCAGGCACACAGATTTTGCTTTTGGCCCTCCGCTAGAGTTCCTAGGATTGAGATGGTTTGCTGCTCCTTCATGAATGGCCTCTCTCAATCTCCTGCTATTGGGCCAGTTATTCTTACTTGTGCCCAGTGGAAGTAAAGAAGAGACTTTAAGCGAGTAAGAACTTTTCTATATCGGGGACTCCAAGTTAGTCTAAACTGAGATGATAAGCCACACTTGGGCTTTAGAAATTCATTAAAAGTTTAACTGATTTCTTATTACTTGCTTCTATGATGCCTATTACTCCTGTTTTCTGCCAAAATTTAGTTTGTGTGTCCTGTCTCTCCTTGGAGAGATCGTCATCCTTTGGAATTTAATTCCTTTGATTGCCTTGCAAACCCAACTTTCTGAATGGTTCAATAAAAGTTCTGATTTGATAGAATATATGGAGGCTTCTTATTGTTAGGATGGGTGTGATGTTCTCTTGCAACTTTCTACCTCTTCAAAGAAAGCAGTGTCTAGGGTTACCTAGATTTTGACCTTTATATACATGAAATCATAATGTATGCACTCTTTTTTTGTTCTAGCTACTTTTTTCAACATTATATTTGTGAGATTTGTTCATGTTGTTAATGTAATTCCAGTTTTTAGATTTTTCATTGGTGTACTGAAGCCCATTTTATGACTATATCACAAATAATATATCTCTCCTACTGTTTATAGACATGTAGCTTATTTCAAATGTGGAGTTATTCTAAATAATGCTACTACGAGCATTTTTGTACACGTATTTTGGTAAACATATGAAAAAATAACTCTTAGGTATATGCCTAGGATAGCAATTGATGGTTTTATATACATAGATATATAAAATATGTGTATATATACATACATATATATACACACACATAAATAGTTCAGATGTAGTAGATGATGTCACATCATTTTCCAAAGAGGTTATAATAATTTCTATTTTATAAGTCTGATACATAGAAGAGTTCTTACTCATTTGAAGTCTCTTCTTCTTTGACTTCCACTGTGCACAAATAAGAATGACTGGCTGAATGGCAGGGGTCTCAGAGAGGCCCTTCGTAAAGGAACATCAAGCAGTCTTTATAACTTATAAGAATTTATTTTGCTTTACATGTTTGCTAATTTTCGTTGACAATTTTAATGTAAATTTCTTATTGACATATAATATACATATAGAGAAAGGCACAAATTGTAAGTATATGATTTTATGCATTTTTACGAAGTAAAACCAACCCTTTAACTACCACCCAAATTTAGATTAGAACATTATCAGTACTCCAGAATTCTTCCCTATATTTCATCAGTCATTAACCCCCAGCAATAACCACTATTCTGACTTCTATCTTCATAAATTAGTTATGCTTACCTTTTGTTTAAAAATCAACTTTATTAAGGAATAAATTACATACAATAAAATCCACTCTTTTATATGTACAGTTTAATGAGTTTTGACAAATGTATATACCTCTGTATCCACTACCATAATCAAAGTATAGAACATTTGTATTACTCCAAAACGTTTCCTTATGTTTCTCGGCAATCTTTCCCCACCTCAGGACCTAGGCAACTACTTATCTGCTGTCTGTTACTATAGATTAGTTTTCCTTTGTCTAGAATTTCTTTATTATTGTTATTTTTTTTTTTATTTTATTTTTTGAGACAGGGTCTCACTCTGTCGCCTAGGCTGGAGTGCAGTGGCCCAATCACGGCTCACTGCAGCCTCAACCTCCGAAGGCTCCGGTGATCCTCTTGCTTCAGCCCCTCTGCGAGTAGCTGGGATTACAGATGCATGCCACCACACACAGATAATTTTTGTATTTTTAGTAGAGATGGGGTTTCTCCATGTTGCCCAGGCTGGTCTCTAACTCCTGGGCTCAAACGGTCCACCTGCCTCAGCCTCCCAAAGTACTGGGATTACTGAGCCACTGCACCCAGCCTTGTCTAGAATTTCATACAAATGGAATCATACCATTTATACTGTTTTGTATGCGGCTTTTTTTGGTATCACAATTATTATTTGGCAATATTGTTGCATATATCAGTATTTTGTTCCTTTGTGTTGCTTAGTAATATTTTAGTTTTGCTTATTTTTGACTTATATAAGTGGAATCATGCAGTATATATTCTTTTGTGTGGGGTTTCTTTCTTTAATTCGAAGATATTTGTGAGACTCATTCATGTTGGTGATTTCACATTTGTTCATTCTCATTGCTGCGTAGTATTTCAATGTATGAATAATTCACCGTTTTAAAGTCCATTTTATTAGTGATAAATATTTAGGGTTTTTCTACTTTGGGACTATTATGAATAATTCTCCCATGAAAATTCATGTACATATTCAACAGCAATTGCTGGGATATATTTTGATCATTTACTCAAATATGAATTTGTTTTCCTGTTGTTTTCCCAAGAGGTCGTAGCAATTTACATTCCCACCAGTGGTGTGTATTGAGCATTCCTGTCATTTTACATCCTTATCAACAGTTGATTAAGACAGCTATTCAATTTTATCAGCTGTAGTGGGCATGTTGTAGTATTTCATAGTGGTTTAAATTTGTACTCCTGCGTTTATAGGCAAATAGGTTGATCACCATTTTATATGCTTGTTGGTTATTTGTATATCTTCTTTTGTGAAGTGTCTGTTTAGTCTCTTGCACATTTTTACATCATTCTGTCATTTTATTATTGACTTGCAGAAGTTATTTATACACTGTAGATGTATAAATAACCTGGTTTATTTTATGTGTTGCAAATGTCTTCTACAAGTGTGGCTTGTCTTTTCATTGTTTAATGCTTTTTAAATAATAACCAAAGCTCTTAATTTTAATGTAGTCCAATTTATCAGTCTTTTCATTTACTATTAGTGCTTTGTGGTTAGTTTTGCTTTATCATTATCTACTCTAGAGCCACAAAAATATTCATGTATATTACCTTCTAGAAGTTTTATTGATTTTCTTTTCTCATTAAGACTTATGGTCCATATTGGAATTGATTACCATGTAGCTTTTGAGGTATAATTCTCTTTTTACATAAATGTTTTCATTTGCCCCAGTAAGTTTTGTTGAATGAATCATCCATTCACTACTGCTCAGCAATACTACTTTTGTCTTAAAGCTTTAAAGCATATATTCACATATATATGGGTCTGTTTCTGTGATCTCCATTGGGTTCCATTGGTTTATTTTACTTGAAACAACACCATGCTTTCTTAATTTGTAATTGTATGATAAATTGTGAGGTGACTTTGGCTTTGTCATGAGTTATTAGATTCAGTAACAATACCAAGATCCATGAAAAATATTGATGATACATTAAAATATTCTGCTCTCTGAAATACACTGTTAAGAGAATGAAAATACAAGCCACAGACCAGAAGAAAATATTTTCAAAGCACATATACGACAAAGAACTTGTATCTAAAATATTAAAAAGAATATTTAAACCTTAGATATAAGAAAACATACAATCTAATCAAAAACAGACAAAATATTCAGACACTTCACCAAAGAAGACATACAGATGTGAAATAAGCATATGAAAAGATGTTCAATGTCATTTGTCATTAAAGTACTACAAATTACACAACAATGTGATACCTCTACAAACCTATTAAAATGGTTACAATCCAGAAGTTAACAATACTAAATACTGAGAAAAATGCAGAATAACAAGAACTTATTTAGTGTTTATGAGAATGTAAAATGCCACAACCACTTTGGAAGACAATTTGACTATTTCTTAAAAAGTTAACATAGCCTTGCAAAGCTAACTGTATATGAATTAGCAATAATGTTCCTAAATATTTATCCAACGTATTTGAAAACTTATGTTCACACAACAAATGTATATGAATGTATATAACAGCTTTATTCATAATAACCAGAAAATGGAAACAACCAAGATGCTTTTTAATAGATGAATAAATAAATAAACCACAGTATATCCATACATTGAAATCTATTTATTTTTATTGTAAATAGAAATTAGCTATTAAGTTATGAAAAGACCTAGATGTACCTTAAATATGTATAGTTAAGTAAAAGAAGCCAGTATGAAAAGGTGAAAAAATGTATAATCTCAATTGCATGAAATTCTGGAAAAGGTACAACTATAGAGATAACAAAAATATCAGTTGTTGCCAGGGGTTTGGAGGATGGAATGAGAGTTGAGTAGCTGAAACACAGGGGAATTTTAGGGTGGTAAAAATATTCTGTATTATACTTCAATGGTAGATTCATGACATTATACATATTTTAAGGCCCATAGAACTTTACAGCACAAAATATAAACCTCAATTTACACAAATTTTTAAAAAGTCATTTAGGCTATCAGGTGATTCCCAAGAAGGAATGCATACTATGACAATAAAATCCAACTGTATTCTAAGTGTATGAAATAATCTTAGTGAAGAGGTTGGGGGAAAAGGTGCTGACCAAAGTAACTCTGGAAATGAGAGCAGACTGTAAAATTAAAGGCAAAATTAACTGCACATAAGCACAGTACTCTAGTTGGTAAAGTTATTTCCCCTGGAGGTACAGATTAGCAATTCTGATGCTGCTATACATGTATGCTGAAATTGAACAGCTAAGTAAATGAATGGTAGATGGGAGAGCCATATTTTTCACTGATTGAATGGGAGGTTATAGATAAGCAAGAGGAGAAGATTACCTTAATTCTTGTGGCAATGAATTAGAGTTGAATATATTAGTTTGAAATCATGCTCACGTTAATATGGATACAGATTTTTCATGTATTAAATATTTATAGACGTGTACATATACAGGTTAGTAAACACACATATCTCCTTGTTCTGTCAGCTGAGAGGGCCTAGAAACAACAAATTCCCAAGAGCAAAGAGCACTTCTAGCAGTCAGATTTAGGTTTCTAAAACCATTTTCCAGTAAATTAACAAAGTGTCTTTGGAGAAATGATTCTAGAACTGAGGCAAGGAGTATACAAAATCAGCCAAAGCATCTTTTAGTGCCAGAAAGTTATAAAGTAATTTAAAAACCCTACATTGATGGAGGTGTGTCAAAGGGACCAAGGAGCCAACAGAAAGAACTCCCAATGGCCAAAGCTGAATCAATTTGAGCAACAAAATAAAGTAGTATTGGATTATAACCTCAAGTATAAAATAAATTTCCATGAGTTCTTATTGATATAAATAAATGATTTAATAAATAAATGGGGTAAAGAGACAATTACCCCTTGTAGAAGAATTATAAGGAAGGGAACACAAATTCCCATTTCTTAAGTATGGAATAGAGGAATAGAAGTCACCATGCATAGCTATTTCCTTTCAAAGAGTGCAGTATAAAAGAGAGAGAAAAAATAGCTTCATGGTGGAGAAACTTGACAAACATCATCTCAGCCAAGTGATCAAAGTCAACGTCGGTGATAAGTCATATTGATAGTATATACCCCTGATATTATAAAAATTGAGCTTTATTTTTGTGGTTTTCTGCCAAAAGCACAAAACCCCAATCTTACCATGAGAAAAACACCCAACAAATCTCAGTAGATAGGCATTACACAAAGTACCTAACCAGTAGTCCTAAATATTGTCAAGGTCATAAAATACAAAGAAAGTCTGAGAAACTATCACAGCCAATAATATCCTACAGAGATATGACAGCAAATATAGTGTGGTATTCTGGATGGGATACCAAAACAACAACAACAAAAAGGACATTAGGGAAAGACTAAGGAAATCTGTATAGATTATAGACTTTAGTTAATAATAATGTATCAATACTGTAACAAATGTACCATACCCATGTAAATTAATAATAAAGGAAATCGGGTCAGGGAGTATCTGGGAACTCTCTTTACTATCTTTGCAATATTTCTGTGAATCTAAAAATGTTGTAAATCTGAAGTCTGTTTACCAAAAAAAAAAAAAAAAAGAGCTGACCAAAGAAGTCAAAATCTCCTCCATGATTAAAATTCTCTCAATGTTTCCCTTCCCCTCTGCTTCCAGGATGTAACCTTCAAGCCCCTGAGCCTCTTACTCTAGTCTTGGGAGAAAATTCTACATGGGTGGTTGTGTTTCTGCACATTTTGGAAGGTAACTAACTAACTGCCCTCCTGTTCCCGACTGTCTTTTCAAGGCTATTTGTATAGTGAACAGCCTTGGAAGATAGAGATGGTTTTTCTCCAGAGGAAAGGGAAGGTTTGCTTATGCTCCAGTCCAGTAAAGATAATGTCTTTACCTAATTTATTGAGAGTTTTTAGCATGAAGGTTGTTGAATTTTGTCAAAGGCCTTTTCTGCATCTATTGAGATAGTCATGTGGTTTTTGTCGTTGGTTCTGTTTATATGCTGGATTATGTTTGTTGATTTGCGTATGTTGAACCAGCCTTGCACAGAATGGGAGAAAATTTTTGCAATCTACTCATCTGACAAAGGGCTAATATCCAGAATCTACAATGAACTCCAACAAATTTACAGGAAAAAAACAAACAAACCCATCAAAAAGTGGGCGAAGGATATGAACAAACACTTCTCAAAAGAAGACACTTATGCAGCCAAAAAACACATGAAAAAATGCTCACCATCACTGGCCATCAGAGAAATGCAAATCAAAACCACAATGAAATACCGTCTCACACCAGTTAGGATGGCGATCATTAAAAAGTCAGGAAACAACAGGTGCTGGAGAGGATGTGGAGAAATAGGAACACTTTTACACTGTTGGTGGGACTGTAAACTAGTTCAACCATTGTGGAAGTCAGTATGGCGATTCCTCAGGGATCTAGAACTAGAAATACCATTTGATCCAGCCATCCCATTACTGGGTATATACCCAAAGGACTATAAATCATGCTGCTATAAAGACACATGAACACGTATGTTTATTGCGGCACTATTCACAATAGCAAAGACTTGGAACCAACCCAAATGTCCAACAATGATAGACTGGATTCAGAAAATGTGGCACATATACACCATGGAATACTATGCAGCCATAAAAAAGGATGAGCTCACGTCCTCTGTAGGCACATGGATGAAGCTGGAAACCATCATTCTCAGCAAACTATCACAAAGATAAAAAACAAAACACTGCATGTTCTTACTCATAGGTGGGAATTGAACAATGAGAACACATGGACAAAGGAAGGGGAACATCACACGCCAGGGTCTGTTGTGGGGTGGGGGGAGGGGGGAGGGATAGCATTAGGAGATATACCTAATGTTAAATGACAAGTTAATGGGTGCAGCAAACCAACATGGCACATGTATACATATGTAACAAACCTGCACTTTGTGCACATGTACCCTAAAGCTTAAAGTATAATAATAATCATAAAAAGATAATGTCTTCCTCTAGGACAGGGTCAGGGAGGTTTGTTTACAGTCCGTTATAAAAGATTAAGGTTACGTAACTTTAATGTTCCTCAGCTGTGACAATAACCCCATACATGCATGATATGTACCTGAATCATGCCATGTCACATGGGACAAGCAGGGGAGGGATGAGGTAAACTTACAAAACTTTGAAGTTCATGCTTCTTGTTGTATCCTCAGTAATAACTTCCTTTTTCTGTGACACAGACTCATCTGTGAGACTATGGCAGACAAACTTGTTAACTAGTGAGTAGGGTAAAATTCCAGACACTGCACAGTTCCTGACAGTATGGTCTTGGTGGTCAAGGCCCTGCCTTACCTCCAGCTAAACATTCTGCCAATTCTTCTTTGATAACCTTTGCTCCAGCTACATTTACTTGTATTTCTTTGAATGACCTGTGGAAGTTCAGCCAAGAGTGCTCTTTTCTATTAATCTATCCATGTCCTTCTTCTTGTTTTATAGACCTTCCTGCTGTCCACTTACCCCCAGATGAGTTCCAGTGCGGTAGCTGTTCTTCTAGAGAAGACAGCTCAGAGTCCACTTCTATCCCTAGTTGTTCTGTGCCGTACTTGTTGGTCTCTTCCTGTGTCTCTCCATCTAGTTTATGAACCTGTGAAAAAGGACTCATCTTCCTTCACAGGGCCTACAATAGTCCCTAGCATGTAGTAAGCACACACAAAATATTTGTGGAACAGGTGAAAGAATAGTGAAGCTTTTTCACATAACTTATCTCATAGCTTGACGCTATGAGTCACGCATGTGACTGGTGATATTTACCAAAAAACTAGCAGTACTGCAAGCTCAGTAAATGCCCCAATTCCTACTCAGGCCCCCTAAATTCTGGGAGTTTTAGGTTCTTACTTCCTTTGACTTTAGCCTCCTAATGTTCTGGTAATATAATTCCTGTGATTCCTCTTGCTTCAGAAGATAGCTACTCATGTCACATATGTTAAATTTTATTGTATGTCTTGGGTATCATAGGGGAGGTATATATTCCACAGTGGACAATTTTCCGCCTTTTCTTTTTCTCTCTCTTCTTTAACAGAAACAAATAAACCCCACCACCCCAGTGAATTTTTAAACATATTCTATTTACCTGTGCATTTTTAAATTTATCATTTTATTCATGTTTCTTTATTGCCCACAATTTTCCCTTTTTTGCCAGTCTGTTGGGAAACCTTAATATATGTGAGAACTTTGTATCTGATGAGATGGCTCTCATTCAACCTCATCCCTCAAAGCAGTCTTCTTAGCCTGGTGGCCGGTATTCATGCAGTGAATTCACAACTTCCCCTCTTTCTGTCTCAACTTCATTTAATCTGTCAAATCTACATTTCCATTGTCTTTTTTTCCACTTTCCTTTATTGACGTATAACCTACCTAAAAACTTGCATACCTGTTGCTCAATAAATTATTACAGAGTTAATACACCAATGTAACAACCCCTTAGATTAAGAAACAATATTTCCACAAACCCAGAATTCCCTCATGCTCCTTTACAATTAGTACTTCCTTTTTCCATCCGCAAAGAAAATGCTGTTATGTCATATAATACTACTGATTGCTTTTTTCCTGTTTTGTGATTATATATATATAATATATACACCCACACACACACATACATATATATATCAAACTATACAGGATGTCTTATTTATATTTGGCTTTTCTTACTAAAGTTTATGTTTTGAGATCCATCTATGTTGTTACATATAGCTGTAGATCATTCATTTAATTGTTGCACAGTATTCCATCTTACTAATACACCCCAGCTTAACTTATCCAATCTATTCTTGATGGATATGGGGGAGGTTTTCAGTCTTTGATTTTAATGAATGATGCTGCCATGAACATTTGTGTACAAGTCTTTTAGTGCACATGTGCATGGATGGATGTTAAATATAAACCTCAGAATGACGTTGCTGTTCCTAGGATATGCATATTTTTAACTGGAGAAATTACTGCCAAACAATTTTTTCTAAAGTGCTTGAATCAACTTATACTCTCGCCAGTAGTTTATAAGAGTCCTCTTAGCTGTACATATATTTGTTGTCTGTATTTTTATTTTTAACCACTCTGGTGGGTGTGAAGCGGTACATCATTATGTTTTAATTTGCATTTCCCTGATGACTAATAAGGTTGAGCACCTTTTCATTTGCATGTTGGTCATTTTGATATCCTTCTTTTGATAGTGCTTGTTTGCACTCTCTTGTTCATTTTTCTCTTGTGTTTTCTGGCTTTTTTCATTAATAATTTTTGCATTATTTATATATTCTGGATAAGAAGAATAGTCAGCTATTAATTGCTGTGTAACAAATCACCTCAAGTGTAAAAGCATAAAACAAAAGCCAATTTATTATGGTCACTGATTTTGTGGGTCAGAAGTTTAGATAGGACACAGTGAGGATGACTATCTCCAGCACCCAATATCCAGTCCCTCCACCGGGAACACTTGAGTGGCTGGAATCATCTGAGGCTTCTTCACTCACATGTCTGTCATGAGGCATGGGATGTCTAAAGGTTTGGCTCCACTTGATCTGTTATCCAGAGCACTTACACATGGCCTTTTTATGTGGTTTGGACATTCTCACAACAGAGAGACTTTAGGATTGTTGGATTTCTTATCTGCTGTCCTTGGACACCAAAAGTGAGTATTGCAGCAGCACAAGGCAGAAGCTTGCATTTTCTCCTATGACCTAGTCTTAGAAGTAACATAGCATCACCTCCACTTTCTACTGATCAAAGCAATATCAAGCCTGCTCAGATTCATGGGGAGGAGAGTTAGCTCCTATTGATGGGAAGAGTGTCAAAGGATTTGCTATCACATTTCAAAACCACCATAATTCACCCTCTGGCCACACATTATTTATATTCCTCCCATAAGCAAAGCACACTCTACCTCTCCCAAGAACCCTCACCCTCACCCCACCCAAAGTCCCTCTGTGCTATGGCATCAGGTCCAGTATCTTGTCATCTAAACTAGGTCTAGATGTGAATAAGACTCTCCGTGCTCAATTTCCTGAGTATGATTCTTCTTGATCTGAAGGCCTGTGAACTAAAGTGACAAGTTATCTATCCCACATGATACAATGTTAGGACAGGCATAGGATATCTACAATAGACACTCCTGTTCAGGAGGGGGGAAAGTGGGAGGCATGTAAGTTTTACTGCTCCATAGCAATTCTCAAGCCAGTTGGGCATGCGTTGACACATCTTTTGTTATGGACAAGTCCTCCTCCCTAGTTGTGATTTTCCCCGTCTCTTGGCTCTGCCATCCCTATTTTTTATTCAGTATTCAAAATATTTATTTTCCATAAAAAAGTAGCCTGTGTTTGCAGCTCAGTAGTTTTTTCAGGCTGCTTCCTGCCTGTAGAATTTGGGGTGGGTCCAAAGATCTCCTTTTATTTTACATTCTCTCTCCCCCTTTCAGTGCATGCTGGTATAATTACTTTAAAAGCGTTGTGGAGTTTTATGGGTCAGTGTATAATCAGCTCCTTTAGACAAATGCCAAACCCTCAGGTCTCTTCAAGAGATAAGTCCCTCCTTAACTTGGGCTTCTTGTGTGGCAGTCATGGCATGATTATGTCCCCCAAATTCTGAAAAATCCTACTGTTCAAGAAACATTCATATTGTATAAATGCTTTAAGATTCTAAGAAAGCATTTTTTTTCTGCGAGATCTATGAATATCTACCTTAAATTTTCTGATGTCTTTAGAAAGGGTTTTATAGTCACACATGTGAGGGTTTTCTTTTCTTTTTTTTTTTAGGTTCAATTTTTATTTCAGATTCAGGGAGTACAGGTGCAGGTTTGCTACATGAGTATATTGTGTGAAGCTGAGGTTTGGGGTACGATTGAACTCGTCACTCAGGTAATGAGCATAGTATCTAATAGGTAGTTTTCTAACCTTTGACCTGCCCCCTCCCTTCCCCTTCTTGTAGTCCCCAGTGTCTATTGTTCCCATCTTTATGTCCCTGTGTACCTTATGTTTAGCTCCCACTTATAAGTGAGAACATGTGGTATTTGGTTTTCTGTTTCTGCGTTAATTTTCTTAAGATAATGGCCTCCAACTATATCCCTGTTGCTGCAAAGGACATGATTTCATTCTTTTTTATGGCTATGTGGTATTCCATGGTGTATATGTACCACATTTTCTTTATCCAATCCACTGTTGATGGGCACCTAGGTTGATTCCATGACTTTGCTATTGTGAATATATGAGTACATGTGTCTTTTTGGTACAATGATTTGTTTTCCTTTGGGTATATACCCAGAAATGGGATTGCTGGGTTGAATGGTAGTTCTTTTTTGAGTTCTTTGAGACATCTCCAAACTGCTTTCTACAGTGGCTGGACAAATTTCCGATGCATAGTTTGCAAATATCTTCTCCCATTCTGTAGGTTGTCTGTTTACTCTGTTAATAGTTTCTTTTGCTGTGCAGAAGCTTTTTAGTTAAACTAGGTCCCACTTGTGAATTTCTGCTTTTGTTGTAATTGCTTTTGAGGATTTTGTCATAAATTCTTTGCCAAGGCCAATGTCCAGAAGGGTATTTCCTAGGTTTTGTTTTAGAATTCTTATAGTTTGAGTTCTTACATAAAGGTAATGTAAGTCTCTGATCCATCTTGAGTTAATTTTTGTGTCTGATAATAGGTAGGGGTCTAGTTTCATTCTTCATCCTTCATTAGCCAGTTATACCAGCACCATTTATTGAATAGGGAGTTCTTTCCCCATTGCTTATTTTTGTCAACTTTGCTGAAGATAAGTTTGGTTTAGGTGTGTGCCTGTATTTCTGGGTTCTCTATTTGATTCCACTCGTCTATACACCTGTTTTGGTACTGGTGCCATGTGTTTTGATTACTGTAGCCTTATAATATGGTTTGAAGTCAGGAAATGTGATGCTTCCGGCTTTGTTTGTTGTTGCATTGGCAATTTTGGCTCCTTTCTGGTTCCATATGAATTTTAGAGTAGTTTTCTAATTCTGTGAAAAATGACATTGGTAGTTTGATAAGAAAAGCATTGAATCTGTAGATTTGGCTTCATCTTTATCCTGAGACTGTTTTCCTGACAAGACTCTGGATTACTATGAGAACCCATTGTTACCTAGAAAGATTTTCCTGGACCTTGTTATATTTCCTCCAAATTCATCTTTCAAAATGCACAGTTGTTATTACCTCCTTAGCCCAGGCACAAATTGAAATGCTAAGTTGCTGTAAATTATTGGCCATGTTTATGGACTTAGCACAAAATATGCCCCCTTACAATAGCTTTGCTGCTTGGTAAGTTGAGATGAAATGAACACCAACAGTGTATGGATCTGCTACTAAACAGTGGGACAGGGGCACACGAGGGAACAGAAATTTAGCTAACCCAGCCTACAAAAATCTCATGATATAAACATCGTACCTTTCCCCAGTCCCTTTCCCAAATTGCATCTCATACCTTAGATCTTGACCCTTCAAATATGGGAGGTGTCAGCTGGCACTGTGCTTTAAAGACAAACATTTGTTTGTCATCCTCTGAGTGCCCCCATATACAGCACAGGCTTAAAAAAGTCTAAAGGCTAGACTCTTTCACCAACTGTCTCCCTTTTAGGGAATCTATAATAAAGAGCATGAAGGTGACTCAACAATGTCTGGTGGGAAATTCTGAATAGCTTCACTATGGCAGCAACCTGTGTATTGCGTTTACATTCTCTTAATGGTTTCTTTTGATGGACAGAAGCCCGGTTATTAATGTAGTTCAGTTTACAAATCTTTTACTTTTTGCCTATAAAATCTTCTACTCCAAAGTCAAAAAGGTATCTCCTATGCATTCTTCTAGTAGGTTTATTGTTTTACTATTCTCATTTAGAATTACAATATACCTGGGATCTTTTTTTTAGTTAGGAATCAAATTTTATTTTTTTCCACATAGATATTTGATATAGCCATATTCATACAGAAAAAAAAGAATTCTATATGCCAGCATTGTCAGAAATAAATTCTCCAAATATGTATGGGTCTGCTTTCAGACTTTCTATTTCTGTTACATTTGTCTATTTTTCTGTCCTTGTGGCTTGTGTCTGATTTACTATAAATCATATAACTTGTTTTAATAAATCAGTTTACTGATGTATAAGTTATATCCAATAGGGTTTACCTATTTTAAGTATATAATTTGATGAGTTTTGACAAACATGTATAGTTTTCTCAATCCCTATGATTAAGATACATCACCAAACCCATGTTCTCCTAGTCTCCTATGATATCTTCTAGGAGTTTTATAATTTTGTATTTTACATTTAGGTCTATGATCCATTTGGAGTTAGCTTTTGTGAAACACGTAAGATCTGTGTCTAGATTCATGGTGTTTTTTTGCACATGGATGACCTGTTGTTCCAGCATCATTTGTTGAAAAGGTCATTATTTCTTCCATTGAATTGCCTTTCCTCCTTTGTCAAAGATCAATTAACTACATTTGTGCGGGTCTATTTCTGAGCTATTTTGTTCTATTAACCTATTTATTTATTCTTTCACTAATACCACACTGCTGTGACTAATGTAGTTTTACAGTAATACCTGAAGTCAGATAGTATCAGTCCTCTGAATTTGTTCTTCTTCAGTGTTTTGTTGACTATCCTGGTTATTTTTCTTTTCCATTTACACTTTAGAATCAGTTTGTCCCTATATAGAAAATGACTTGCTGAGATTTGAACTGAGATTGCATTGACTCTATATCAAGTTGGAGAGAGCTGACATTATAACTATATTGAGTCTTTGTATCAATAAACCAGACATTTTCTCAATATATTTAGATCTTCTTTGATTTCTTTTTTCAGAGTTTTATAGTTTTCCTTCTATAGATCTTTTATGTATTTTCTTAGATTTGTGCCTAAGTATTTAATATTTTGGTTGAAATTTAAATAGTGTTGTGTTTTGAATTTCAAATTCTAATTGTTCATTGTTAGTATATAGAAAATAAATTGACTTTAGTACATATTCCGCAACCTTGCAATAATCACTTATTACTTTCAAAAGCTTTTTTGTTGATTCTTTGAGATTTTCTACATGCACCATTCTGTCATCCATGAACAGTTTTATTTATTCCTTCCCAATCTTTATATCCTTTTTTTTCTTTTCTTGCTTTACTGAATTACCTAGGACTTCCAGTCTGATGTTGAATAAGAGTGGCAAGAGGGGGCATTCTTGCCTTTTTCTTAATTGTTGACAGAAAGCTTCTTATTTCTCTCTATTAAGTATGATGTCAATTGCTAAAAAATAGTAGATTTTTTAACAGTATACATGGAATATTTATCAATATAGATAATATTCTGGATAATACCACATGTATCAATAAATTTAATAGAATCCGTATCATACAAAGTATGGTCTCTGACGAAAATGGAATTAAACTAGAAATAATAACAGAAATATATTTGAAAAATTGCCAAGAATTTAGAAACTAAAAGCACACTGTTAAATAACTAATGAGTCATAGAAGAAATGAAAAGGGAAATTAGAAACTTTTTAACAAAATGAAAGCATGATACATCAAAATTTGTGGGATGCAGTTAAAGCAGCGCTAGGAGAGAAACTTGTAACAGTAAATGCCTATAGTAAAAAAATAGTCTCAAATTAATGCCTTAAGGTTTCACCTTTAAAAATAGAGAAACACAAATAGTAATAATGATAAGATGGAGAAATAATAGATACAAGAGCACAAATCAATAAAATAGAAGCAAATAAACAGC
Source organism: Pongo abelii (assembly GCF_028885655.2). Lineage (NCBI taxonomy): Eukaryota > Metazoa > Chordata > Mammalia > Primates > Hominidae > Pongo > Pongo abelii. The sequence goes on along the minus strand of NC_072008.2, from coordinate 158,581,220 downwards.
AGAGAAATTCTATGAAGACAAAGCTGTTTCTTTGAGATTAATAAAATCAATAAACCTCTTCACATGCCGATCAGAAACAAAAGAGAGATGACAAAAATTATTAACACCAGAATGGGAAAGGAAATTGACTACAGATTCTATATATATTAGAATATAAAGGAAAAGAAACAAAATGAAATATTATGAAACACTTTATGACAATAAAATTGACAGCTTACATGAAGTGGACAAATCCTTTGAAGGACATAAACTATTAAAATTCATTCAAGAAAAAATAAATAACTTGAATAACTCTATACTTGTTAAAGTCATTAAATTTATAGTGAAAAATCTTCACGCACAAAAAAATTTCAGGCACAGATGGTGTTATTTGTGAATGTTATTGAACATTTGTTGAAGAAATAATAGCAATTCCACACAAACTCTTCACAAAAAAATGAAGAGGAAAGAATACATCACATTTTATGAGGCTTTCCTTCCTCAAAGTAGTTAAAAAGACATTACAAGAAAAGAAAGCTATAGACATATATCCCTTAACATAGATGCAACAATTTTGAACAACGTTTTAACAAATTAACTGCAACAATATATAAAAATGATAATATATCTTAACCAAACTGATTTTATATTGAGAATGCAAGTTGGATTTAACATTTGAAAAATCAGTCAACTTATAATTCTCTATATTAACAAACTAAAAGATAAAATTATGATCTTCTCAATAGACAAGAATAAAGCAATTGAGAAATCCAAAACTCTTTCACTACAAAAACATACTACAAATTATTATTAGTAATAGAAGGGGACTTCCTCAGCCTGATAAAGAACATCTATGAGAAATCCATGGCTAATATTTTATGTAATGATGAAAGACGAGTGTTCTTTTTTTTCCTAAATTAGAAAGAAGGCAAGGATGTCCACTCTCACCATTTGTATTTGACAGTGTACTGGAGGTTCTAGACAGGCCAGTTAGGAAAGAAAAAGAAATAAATGTCATCTATTTTTAAAAATAATTTTTGTTTCTGTATACTAGCAATAAACCATCTGGAATTTAAAGGCATAAAACAATACCAATTCCAATAGTATCAAATTATGAAGTGCTTAGGGATAAATCAAACACAATGTGAACAAGACATATTAACTGAAAATTCTAAAGCATTGTTGAGATAAATGAAAGAAAGATCTAAATAATAGAAATACGTTATTCCTTTTGTCTAAACACAACATATAGTGAAAACATCAATTCTCCCCAAATTTTTCTATAAATTGACTTAAATCCCAACAAAACTAACAGCCTTTTCTTTGCAGATTTCACAAGTTAATTATAAAGTACATATGGAAATATAAATTACCTGGAATCGCCAAAATAAATTTGATAAGAAAGAACAAGTTTGGAAGACTTACATTTTCTAATCCCAAGACTTATTATAAAGCTACAGTAATCAAGATTGTGTTGTATCAGCATCAAGATAGACAAATAGGTCAATGGAACAGAATAAAATCCAGAAATAGACCCTTACATACATGAACAACTAACTGATTTGCAATAAAGCTGCAGAGGCATAGGAGTGGAGGAAATATAGCCTTTTCAACAAATTTTGCTTTTAAAATTGGCTATCTATATACCAATCATATCCATATGAGTTATGAACTTTGATCTATACCTCATACTACATATAAAGATCATCTTTAAATAGATGGAGACCAAAATGTAAAACCCCAAACTACAATATTTCTAAAATAAAACAAAAGAAAATGTTTACAACCTGTAGATTTCTTAGACATGACAATAAAACCATGATAAAAAAGAAAAAAATAGATTTTATGAAAATTAAAATCTCTGCTCTTCAAAATACATTGTTAAGAGAATGAAATACAGGGCATATACCAGAAGAAAATAATTGCAAATCATTAAGGACTTTATAAGGATCATATAAATAACTCATAAAACTCCACAATGAGAAGGCAAACATTCAATTAAAAATAGGCAAAATATTTGAAGAGACACTTCACCAAAGAAGATATGCAAATCACAAACAAATATAAAAATGAATATCATTACTCATTACGAAGATGCCAAATAAACCACAATAATATATAATTACACATCTATTAGCATGGATATAAGTCCCACATGCTGGGAAACTCCTCAGTCCCATGAAAACTTAAATGGTTGGTCACTCTAAATTACAATTAAATAGAATTTTATAAAATGCAGACTAATCTGTTAATGACAAATTACGTCAGGTATTACCTAGGGATGGAAGGTGAGGAGGGACCCTAGGGAGTGAGGAATTACACAGGGGCACAAGGAAACTTTAGAGTGTGGTAGAAGTGTTAATTCTCTTGATTGTAATGATGATTTCAAGGATGTATACAAACATCAAAAAGCATGATACTGTATGCTTTAAACATGCGTAATTTATTGTATGTTAATTTATCTCACAATGTTGTTAAAAATAAATGTACTGACTTGGCTGTATCGTGAAGGTCTCATATGTGTTTCTTTCATTAAGTTCTGGTAATTTTATATTTCCATTGTGATTTCTGACTTAAATCATAAGTTATTTAGAAGTGTGTGTTTAATTTTTTAAAATATGGTCATTTCTATTTATCACTTTTATTATTAGCTTCTTATCTAGTTTTGTGGTAATGAGATCAATCTGTATGATACCTAATTCTTTGAAGTTTAGTAAGGCTTTCATTACAGCCTAGATCATGATCATTGTTTTTTGGTACATTTTTCATGTATGAGAAAAATCTGTATCCTATAATTGTTGGCTAAAACTTTACATATGTCCATAGATCAAGCCAACATGCCTTTCTCTGTCATTCATGAAACCAGTCCTTCTCAATCTAGTTAGACTTGATAACTCTCTTTACTTTGTGCTAATTAGCATATATTTTCTATTACTATTGCGACATTTATTCACAAAAATATAATATGACTTGTTTGCTGAGCTTTTACACTGTATTTTAATGAGGAAAGAGAATTCTTCTTTAGTATTAGAAATTCCTATTATGAAAAACTCCTATCTGTACCCTATTGACAGGAGTAGTGCTCATGGCTATGCTTATAACCCTGTGGAGGTAGCTAACAAAACACCGGATGTCTCCATCTAATTAAAGAAGAAAAACAGGGCCTCACAGGAGGCACTAAGGCTGGGTAAGCTGGAAGTCAGGACTGCTGTGAAATGAGATTTAATAGGATCTGGTGGTACAGCCTTTTAATAAGAGAAACCTAGTGCTGCTTCTCTCCTCTCTCCACCCAAATCCTGGCATCCTCAAGAAACCATGATGCTTGTGGATACTACACACTTCTTAGTTGAGGTGAAGTGCACGGGGTGATGAGAAGAGTGTCCTGGCTGGTGGGAACCAGGGTTCACAGCCCCATGGAGACATCTCTTTTTCTGAAAAGAATTATGCTATTTACAAAGTCTAGTAATACATGATTGAGTCTTGTGCTTAGCTCCTGAGGCCAATGATCAGCAAGAGGATAGAGTTGGCAGCTTGGCATCTAGCAACGGCCCAGATATGCTCAGCCCAAATAATTGTTTCTGAAAGCCCACTCAGCTGCATTCGTCAGTCTTTTGACTGACCTCTGCACAGTTTCCAGCGACTGGCATTAACTGCAGAGCACCCTCTGGGTAGACTTGACAAGCCAAATCCCCAGTTGCACTATCCCTGCATGTTTAAATTGCCTTAGGTAATATTTCCTCCTGACATTCTAGATCTGACAAAGCTTTGTAGAGGAAACTTCTCCTTCAGCATTACAAGCTTCTATGAGCTCAATTATAATCATGCATTATTGTCATAAGAAGTTCTAATGATAATTTTCAGAGTTATTATTGTAATACTTAATCCTAATAGCAACTGTTAACAAGGGTGATAACCACAGGGACCTCACAATCACATTTATGATGATGAATCAATCTTGAAAGAAATTGAAAAGGAGAGGGGTTCTAAAGAATGTATGGAAGCAGCTGGATGGTTGAGAAACATATTTACTACACAGCCTTCTTTCTCTTGGGGACTGTAATGAATGCGTAGAAGTACAAGACACAGTGCCCACCATTGACATACCAGTTTAGTGGAGGAGGCAAATATATCTACCAACGATGGATGATTGCTTGACAACTCTAGAGAACAGATTCCTGGGTCATGACTACTTCCTTAGGATGCTGAAAGGAGACCTCTTCACCAGCAGAGTGCTTTGCTCATAGTGGGTATTCACTGGTAGTGACCACTCTGCCTTTCTCTGTTATGCTTCTCTTTGCTTCCTGCCCATCCAGCTCTGGCTGCCAGACCTACTAGCACTTCATCTATCTTTCCATTTTCTCCTAGTCATTATTCAGCCATGAAAAGTTTAGCTGAACTCTCTCACCTGATCCCCACACACCTCAGAGCTAGTCTCAGGAAACAATGTTACTACAGGTAAGGGGAAGCACTAGAGAAGAGCTGAATAACCTGGCAATCATGTTGGGCAATGCTAGTACCCAAGCCACTGCCAGGCTCTGGCAAAAGAGGGGAGTAAGATAGGAAGAATATGTTCTCTAAATGCAGATGGCTGCAGAAAAAAAGGAGGAAGCAAACTGACCATCACAAAAGGGGATATGAAATGAGTAGAAGGGTTTAGTAATTTCTTGAGTTAGTTTCAAGAACCCATGAAATGTACCACCTTAGATGCATTCCTTTGATATTATGCATGTGGTTGGTTCCTGCTTTTCCATGACAAGGACTGGTCTTTCTAAAGAGTTCTAGTCACTGCAGTCAGTAGAAAAGGCAGTTTGACATAATGGTTAACATTTTTTCTCCCTGGAGTCAGACTGCCTGGGATCAAGTTTTAGTTCTCTTACTTGCTAAGTGTTATCTTGGATAACTTCACTAACAAAACTTCATCTCAGCTTCTTTGTTTGTGAGGCTGGACAATGATAATAGTAGCACCTATATCCTAGGCCTATGAGAATGAGGAATACATGAGTGAATATGTGTAAAGTGCTCAGGAAAGGGTCTGGCCCATGGTAAGCACTCAATGACTGTTATCAGTGCCTGTTGCTGAGGACTAGGATGTAAGGGAAAGCAAGCTGGAGCGAGAGAACACATGCATGGGATAATGCCTGTGAATTAAACTGATAACTAGAAATTGGGCAATTTAAAATTATTTGTTGGGATGATTTCTCCTGAGCCCTTCTCTCTTCCGTGGTATGTGATATTTTCAAGAATATGATTTGCTTTTATTTTGGCCTAAGGCCACCTCAAATGGTAAAATCCCTTCATGTCCTACCCCAGCTTCTCTTTCCAATTCCACTCTGCTCTTAGGTCCACCAACTCCAATATCATGCCAGCTAGCCGCTACTGCCTTCTTTATCCTCATTGCCCCTTTTCCTCTCTTCTCTTGTTCAAACTGTCACTCTTCAAAAGTGTCTCCTCCCCCACTCATCTCATTTGCCCTGGACAATTCTACTGGCAAGGACCTTCTAGAAGAGGAGAGAAAACTCCTGCTGCACTTGGCAGGGTCTGCTATGTAGTGACTCATTGGAGTGGTTAAGGGATGTCCAGAAGCTGGTTCTCAGCTATTTTTCCAATTCAGACAATGTTATGGCCCTAGAGATGACTCATTCCATTGTTTATTTGCTTACTTCATGTAACACGCGCCTTGTTCTGCCAGGCCCTGTGCGGGCTACAGGTGTGGTTTTGTGCCTGTGTGTGAGAGAACATATGTGGACATGTGTATTCATGTGTACGTGCACATGCACAAGTGTGCATGTAGGGGGCACAATGCAAATTCTTCCCACCCAGAGATCAGGCTCTGGGAGACAGGCTGATTTGGCAGGTGCTAGATGCTTACTCCTCCATTTCCATTGAAAGGCATGGTAGCCTAAAAGTCATACACATACTCTCCTTTTCTGATAAGACCACTTGGGATCAGACATCAGCCCTGGGAGGGTAGCTACTTTGCCAATCCAAGTTCTCCCTTTGTAAGATTCCTTTCCAGCCTCCAACAATGTTGATTATAACTAACCTTTCTCTACCAGATGATATAAATTTTGCTACCATTCCAGTCTTTCTTCTTTTTTTCATACAAGATGAACACTTTTCTTTTATCAGTTATCAAGATTACTTGCTGAGATTCAAGTAATGGCAGACTCCTTGGAGGGCATATGCTCACCAGTCATCTCAGCAACATGGCACAAAGATGTAAGCTCCTCAAGCAAGTAAGGCCTCTAGGGAATTTTAATGTCTAAGTTAATATTTTCTGACCCTATCCTTAGATTCAGATTTTCTCCAGTCAAATCCTTATAACCAAGTTAGCAAAGCCAGTAAGAAGCAGGGGTGAAAAGGGGTGCTTAGAGATCATCTAGTTTAATCCCATTAGTGGAAAAATGGGAAATAGAAGGTTCAGAGTAAGTAACTGACCCATTAAAACTCATAGATGAAGTGAGTGACAGTGCCGGACTAGGACTGGATTTCCTTCCCCACACCCCACCCCCACCTCCTGGACTAAGGCTCTTCATACCTCTCTATGCCCTACTCTGGAGATTATTTGGAGCTGCAGTCTTTACTTCTGGGCTTCTCCATTGAGTCCATGAGCTTTAAGACTCATCCAGGGCATATGATAGGATTATGAAACTCAATCAACCCATCTTTAAGGAGCCTCTGATGGGATTTAAATGAAGAAGAGGACCCTGGGTTTTAAGGCTTGGAAGCCATTCAGATGGATTGGCTGTACATGTGTGGCACTGGGGAAAGAGAAACCCATATCCCAAGGTAGAAATGGGATGGCAGACTGAAATAAAAAGGCAAGCTAGCCCTTCTGTTAGCTTTCTGAGCTCATAGACTTTCCCTGTGAACTGTTGAGTAACTAGCAGAGTTAGAGAATAGACTAGCAGATAACAGAAGTGTATTGCTAAGGCCAGGCATGGTGGCTTACACCTGTAATCCCAGCACTTTAGGAGGCTGAAGTGGGCAGATCACTTGAGGCCAGGATTTTGAGACCAGCCTGGCCAACATGACGAAACCCTGTCTCTACTAAAAATACAAAAATTAGCCAGGTGTGGTGGTGCACACCTGTAATACCAGCTACTTGGGAGGCTGAGGCACAAGAATTGCTTGAACCCAGGAGGCAGAGGTTGCATACGTACCCTTCTATACTTCTATACCATACTTCTACACTTTCATGAAACAACACAACCACTCTATGTGTCTGCCTGATAAGAACAGAGTATCCTCTGTACAAAAGTAGACATTCTCATCCTTTCTTCAAAGTGAGGAGATGGAAAGACCCTAAAATTTTTGCATCTACTTCTGGGAAACAATCACATAATCTAGCTCTGAGATATACTAATTTCTCCACAAATTCAGTCACAGTGCTGAATATTCTTTTATACAAAGGTAAAATTGTAAAGTAACCACCAAATAAACTTGTATTAAATAGTATGAGGAAATATAAGAGAAAGGAAAAAATGTGAATAGCTATTATAATCCATGTTTCTGTACCTTGTCATGAGACCATAGTGGAATTTTTAACTTCCTCTTTACCTTCACCTGTGACCTCAACTGGATGGAGTTCTTTATCTGGTAGCATGGCTCAAACCTTCATCCCTGAAAAATCTGAAGCTTTAATGGTCCTGCCTTTTTTTGTTGTTGTTGTTACTATAATTTCCCATTAACTTTTATTTTGGTGGAAGTACAGTCATGCATTGCTTAATGATGGGGATACATTCTGAGAAATGCGTCATTAGGCGATTTTTATCATTGCGTAATCATCATAGAGTGTATTTAGACAAACCTAGATGGTAAAGCCTACCACACACCTAGGCTACATAGTACAGCTTATTGCTCCTAGGCTACACACCTGTACATCATGTTACTGTATTGAATACAATGCAGGCAATTGGAACAAAATGGTAAGTATTTGTGTATCTAAACACATCCAACCATAGAAAACGGGTAGTAAAGATACAATATAACCTTGTGGAACCACTGTCACATGCGTGATCTATCATTGACTGAAATGTTATGTGGTGCGTAACTGTATTTAAAAAAAGGCACAGGAGAATCTCCACTGTTCCAGACATAGTACTCTCTGCCTTCATTATGTAGCAGCAACCCAATTCCACTTGGTTATCAGGCTCAATCATACCAGCCAATATAATAATCCTTCTTTGCCTCGTGGTTCAGTAGAATGAAGATCTCAAAATGATCAGGTCATGGTCTCACCTTACAATTCAATGGAATGAGACCCCTTGATTCACACACTGGGTGTTATAGACTAAATTATGTACCTTTAAAATTTATATATTGAAGCCCTAACTCCCCATCTGATTGTATTGGAGATAGGGCCTTTAAGGAGGTAATTAAGGTTAAATGTGGTCATAAGGATGAAACCCTGAACCAATAGAACAGGTATTCTCATAAAAGAGGAGAGATACCAGAGATCACTCTTTCTTCATGTGAAGACACGGTGAGAAGGTGGCCTTTGGGAAACTAAGTAGTAGACCCTCACCAGAACTCAACTGGAACATCAACTTTGGACTTATAGCTTCCAGAATTATGAGAAAATAAATTTCTGTTGTTTAAGCCACCCAATCTATGGAATTTTGTTATGGCATCCTGTGCAAACTAAGACAACTGGTTCCTAGGTCAAAGCATGTAGCACATCCTGTAAAATAGAACTGCAACATTTCTTGTTGTTTTAACCCCATAGTACACTATTATATCATTGTATTATGCCAGATACTTCTGAGTAATGAGGTATATGGTAAAACAGTGAATTACTTCAGCATGAGCATATTTTCAGTTATTTTGCAGTGAAATGATTTCTTTCATCAAGAGCAATACTATGTTCAATTACTATTGTGGTTGATTAGGCAACCAATAAGTTCATGAACTTTGATGCTCACAGAAGTATTTTAGACAGAGAAGCCAAACTCATATTCATAACATGTCAGTTCCAGTGGGGATGAACCACTTCTTTCTCATTGATGGAATAAAGGCAATTATAATCAAGCTGCCACCACATGGCTAGCTGGTCTCCCCCAAGGAAATGTTGCCATGTCCAGGGCTCAGTACTGTTCTCTCATGTTGACAGGTAAGGTAATCAACAGTCATAGTAACCAGATAAGTTGTTGAGACTTTTTGTTAACTTCTATCCCTGCCACTACAGCCACTCTGTTTATGGAACCTATTGAGTAAGGATTTGGGTGGCTAAAAAAAAGGGCCACCCAAATTCACAGAATGTGTTTTTTTTGTCCACATAATTATTGAACCTTCTCTGCAGTATATGCCCTTTAGTGAGCATTCATATGACATACAAATACCTTCACACTCTGTGACCATTCTGAGTGGTCTTTCATTGTCACCAACCTTCCAATTGCATTCTTTCAAAGTCCCTGGCCATACAGCGAAATCATTAAGAAGTGATAACAAATTAGTAAAGACTCATACCTCTGGACATCTTTTATTCCAGACTAAGTAAACAGCAAAACATATAGCAAGAAGCTTTGCCAACTGGGAAAATTCCCTTCACCCCTATCTTTCAGGGCTACCTCTGAGTGGGGCTTTAACGCTACAGCTGTTCACTTCCAGAATATCATGCAGAAATGTCTATAAAATAGATCTGATATTTCCTTCTCAGTCAACTGGTCTATATTAAGCCATAGTTGTAAATAGAGTGAGAAGATTCAATATAGCAGGTATCAGTCTGAGTCACCTGCTTAGGCAACTTACCTGCATTTTCCAGGCCTACTTCAGCCTTACCTGTTATATATCATTTCCATCTGATGATAAATTTCTGCTGTGCCGTATGTCATCCTGATGGAATTGTGGAACAGAAAAGGAAAATTAGGTAAATACTAAGGTAATCTGAATTAAGTATGGACTTCAGTTAATAATAATATATCAATGTTGGTTCATAATTATATCATAATATATTAATGTAAGATATTAAAATAAGGAAACTGCTATGGAATATGTGAGAATTCTCAATTCTGTGTTCACAATTTTACTGTAAATAGAAAATTGTTCCAAAAAATGTTTACTAAACAAAAAAGGAAAAAGGAATAGAACATAACAAGCATCCCAGAAATTCCCTTCCGACTTTTCTAACTTCCCTATCCAATCAACCCAGAGATAATTACTCTTCTGATTTTAATCTGATTGTTTCGCCTGTTTTGAACTTTATAATAGTGGAATCACACAGCATCACACAGCATGTATTCTCTATCTGACCTATTTTGTTCAAATTATGTTTGCGAGATTCCCTTGTTACATTTTTTATTTTAAATTTTTGTGTGAGATTCATTTATGTTGTTGCTTTTAATAGTTTATTTATTTTCATTGATATATAGTATTTCACTGTATAAATATACAACAATTTGTTTTACCATTATACTATTTTAACAGATTTACGTTTTTTTCAGATTTAAGCTAATGCTACTGTGATAAAATGCTACTATGAACATTCTTTTGTGTGAATTTTGGTACACATTCTTATTATTTGTATATGTAGAAGTGGAACTGGTGGTTCATAGAATATGCATATGCCTAGATTTGGCAGATTCCTCCAGTCTTTTCAAAAGTACTAATACAAAATTCCATTTCCGCCTAGGTTACAGAAGCTTGGAAAAACATTACTCCCACCTTAACACCAAGAGTAATAAGGTAAAGTACAAAATTCTAATGTTTCTTGATACAATCAGTAACCTGAGGTCACAAAGAGAGACAGGACATGTGTACCAGTTCATCTGCATCAGAGCATAGGAGAAAGAAGTACTAGTGGCCATACAAAGATAATCATTTAACTTTTGACAAATTCCAAAGGCCGAGCATGTCTAGCATTTCTGTACAGGATGCCTGGGAGCCCTAGACACCAGAGAACTTTGGACTCACTCATGAACTCTTTTCCTTGAACCTCTACTAGGTTTTTTGTCAGAAAGATTGATTCCAGTGTGGGAGAACAGAGTCCACCTTGGTGGTGCAGACACGTCAGAAGGTATTGGATGTCACTGCACAAAAACCAAGATGCCCAAATACTCTCTTCAAAATCTTCCTTCACATGAAGCAAAATGCTTAAGTCACCAGGAACAAGAGAAGCTAATTTTGTTACCTACAGAGATAGGTAAAAGCAAATTACTGCTTGGAAATTGATAGAAGTCCCTCCCAACTTCCCCGCGCCCCCCTAAAAAAAGCAACACAAAAACACCATGGGAGAGTGGCAGA